>NC_056735.1:1640224890-1640242242 GCF_019279795.1 Protopterus annectens
ACTAATTTTTTAAAATAAAAAACAAAAATTTGCTTTATAAACCCGTTTTTTGGGGGTTTTTTTTGTTAAGTTTTTTTATTTCAAGCAATTAGTTGTGTGCATTTGTTGCCTTACAGTTATGTTTAGGTTCAGAAGAACAGTAGTGGACCATTTGGCTTATCTTTTGGGTATTTCCTATTGATCTTGAATTATCTAGCATATAACATAAATGAGGAAATACTTTATGTGCTTTCCCACCTGGGTCAAATGCATGTTTGAACTAAAATGGCTGCTATTGTTTTGGTGTTTCATGCAAAAGATTAGCTTCCTGGCAGACATTTGCTGAGGGTGGAGGAGAGCAGCACTGTGATGGGGGTATGACTTGGACATGTACGTAAGGGGGGTAGCAACATCATGATGATGAGGGTGTGGCTTAGTGGGGGCAGCAACATGGAGTTGTGAGTACAAATCTGAAAATCCTGGCTACACCCCTGCCATATAGTGCCTTTTTTAGGCAAGGTTCAAATGACAAATTCACCACCGTAACAGGTACAAGCAAGCAAAATCTGAGGGTAATGCTACTCAATGCTAGAAGTCTAAACCTCAAAATGCACTCACTCAAGGCACTCCTTAAAATGGAGAACATTGACATCTGTGCAGTGACAGAGACCTGGTTCAAAGCTCCAGAGAGCACACCTGCATTACTAGGCTTCAATTCATACCACACCTTTCGGCCACCTAACCCAGAAAGAAGCACTAAAGGCGGAGGCGTGTCCATATTCATTAAGGATATACACACCTCCAGGCTAGTTGCACAGCATAATGCATCCAAGATTATCCAAGTGCAACTAACTCTGGGCAAGACCGCAATCCAAATTGTAGATTGCTACAGACCACCCACCATGCCCCAGGATTCACACTCCTCATTTCTTGATACACTGGAAAGTATTAGGGTACAACCCAATACCCTAATAATGGGTGATTTCAACTACCCCACCATTAACTGGGAAAACTACTCATGTACCAACTCTTTTGCTCAACGTTTTCTAGAATTCATAAATTCCAACACCTTGGATCAACTTATTCACACCCCCACCAGGGGCAGCAATATCCTAGACCTGGTCATTACCAACATGGGAAACCGGTGTTCCACACCAGAGGTCAATTCCTCATTGGTCAGATCTGACCACAAGCTAATCAGCCTAGACATCCACATCCCACTCCCAGCCCCAATTAGGGAAACTATCGTAAAAAACTTCTCCAAAGCCAACCTCACACTTCTGTCTGTCCAAATCCTACACAAATGCACTTTATAAGCACTTACACGAGTGCATGGATCATGCTATCCCTAATAGAACCAAGATGTTATCCTCCAAAAAAAAGGAAGCCAATCTGGTGGTCCTCTCCCATAAACAAACTCTACAACAGAAGAAAGAAACTGTTGCAAAAAAGAGTAAAATCCCATGACTGGAGGAACTCCCTGGTCAACCTCAGTAAGAAGTTGAGATCCCTCATAAAATCCTCCAAAGCTAGTTACGAAAATAAAATTGCCACTGACACTAAAGGCAACCACAAAGCATTCTATAGCTATGTCAAGAATCTAAATGGGAACACTCAGATCTGCTCTGAGTTACAGCACAATGGCACTAAATATACAGAACCAACTGATATTGCCAACATCCTAGCAGATAGGTTCAGTGCTAACTTTACCCCCCTCTCAGCCCCTAGAGGGCCCATCTCTATACAGGAAGAATGCAAAGTTCCTATAATCATGGCTGCACAGGTAAAAAACACACTCTCCAAAGCCAAGAACACAGCATCCATGGGACCTGACAATATCCCAGGCTGCGTTCTACACGAACTACAGAATGAACTGGCACCCTACCTAAGTACCATGTTCAATCATTGCCTCACCACAGGCTTTGTACCCACTGAATGGTGCACCGCAACGGTTATCCCACTCCACAAAGGGGGAGCCACGACGGACCCCGGGAACTACCGCCCCATTAGCCTGACGAGCCTGGTCTGCAAGGCCATGGAACGTATCATCGTGGAACTCATAAACAAAGACATTGGTAATCTCCAAACTCTGGACCCTACCCAGTTTGGATTTGTAAAAGGCAGATCATGTCTCCTAAACCTGATTGACTTCTTTGAAGCAGTCACCAAAGCCATAGATGAGAGTAAAATGGTTCACACAGCTTATCTAGATATCAACAAGGCTTTCAACACCATCCCCCACTCTGGAATTACAGATAAGCTCACTAAACTAGGTATAAGTCACAAGATGGGTTGCCAACTGGCTCACAGACAGAACCCACACTGTGAAAGTAGCGGATTCCAAATCCGACATCAGACCAGTGACAAGTGGAGTACCACAGGGTTCAGTCCTGGGTCCTCTCCTGTTTGGTATCTACTTCTCTGAAGTGCAGGCCAACACAGAAGGTCTTTGGCTAACAAAGTTTGCAGATGACTGCAAACTAGGAGCCATAATTGAAACTTCTAACGATGTGGACAAACTACAAAAGGGCCTCACTGAGACAGATACCTGTGTCAAAGCCATGGCCTGAAGCTCAATGCCAAAAAGTGTATTGTCATCCCCTTTGGTAAAAACTCTGTACCCATGAACTACCACATAGCTGGTAGTCTACTTAATGCTGAAAATGTGATAAGAGACCTTGGGACACAGGTGGACAGTAGTCTCTCCTTTGATAATCACATCGCCACAGTGGTCAGGAAATCCTTCTATGTGGCTCATCTCATCACAAAAGGATTCTCATCCAGAAAAAAAGAGGTCATTGTTCCCCTCTACTCATCACTCATTAGACCCATTATAGAGTACAGCGCCCTTTTGGTATGTACCTCACAAGACATCTACAACAACTGGAAAGACCACAGGAATACCTCACAAAGAGGATTACTGGCCTCAAACAGATGCCCTATGCAGACCGCCTCAAAAAACTACAGCTTTACTCCATCACATATCGCCTACTCAGGGGCAATCTCTGCCTAACATACAAAGCTATGTCAAACCCAGAGCTGTTGGACATGCTCCACTTAAAGAAATCCCAATCCCTCCGAGCTACACGCTCTAGGGACCTAAACCTTGTCACCACAATAAACAGAACATGCTGGAGGTATAGATTCCTGTCCCAGAGACTTCCCATACTCTGGAACAGACTACCTATCTATGTCAAACAGAGCTCCTCATTAGCACTCTATATTGATGATTGGATGGGAAATGGGAAATTCACCCCGGGGATCACTTCTGTGGCTCTGCTCGACAAGGGCACAGGAAAATAAATTTCTTGGGTGGCGAAAGCTAGGGTACATTTTTGGCTAGGCTTGTATGGGCCCTAGGGCCGATAGCCTAGTACCTACCTATGAACAAACCTGTGGATTATATTAATATTTACAGTGACAAAGAATTACCTACAAAATTATATCTAGCTAGGCTGGCAGCCTTCACATATCTTCACATACCCCCCCCCCCCCCCCCCCAGAGAACTCAAGCTAGTTTTTCAAGTGACCCTTGGGAAACATTGCTTGAAAGGGTTAGGTCTATCTGAGTATACCTTACCCCATTCCCTTCCCTGAGAGCCCATCTGTGTTGGAGTTGCTAACCCCACTGCGGTGCTGCACTGACATATCATATGCTTGCAACCCTAGGCTCCATCTTAGCAACTTGGCCTTTTGCTAGTTGACTCAGTGTAACCATGTTACGGGATTGTGATCTGTAACTACAATGAATTTTCTTCCATACAGATAAGGCTGAAGTTTCTGTAGTACCCACACTATGGCTAGACATTCCTTTTCTACAGCTGCATAGCATCCCTCCCTGGGTTGAAGCCTATGACTGAGATAAATAACTGTGTGCTCTTCTCCCTCTGAAGAAATTTGGCTAAGTACAGCCCCCACCCCATGGTTTGAAGCATCCACCTGCACAACAAATTATTTGCTGTCATCTGGACTGGCTAACACAGGTGGTCCTCCTAAAGCTTCTTTAAGCTTCTGGAATGCCTGCTCACATGCTGTGGTCCACACTACCTTATCTGGCCTGTTCTTCCTTGTCAGGTCTGTGAGGGGAGCAGCTATGGTACTATAACTGGGGACGAACTTTCTGTAGAACCCTGCTGTCCCTAAGAATGCCCTCACCTGTTTTTTTGGTAACAGGTGCAGGCCATGCCTGAATGGCTTCCACTTTGGCAGGTTCTGGCCTGATCTTACATGCTCAATGATAATGCCTGATCTTACCACTCCCCACTCTATGTCCCAGGTAGGCAACCTCTGTCATACCCATCTGACATTTGCTGGGCTTAATGGTCAACCCTGGCCTCTGTAGTCTGCCCAGCATCTCCCTGACATATCAAAGGTGCTCTTGCTAGGATGGCTGCAGATGGCAATATCATCTAGGTAAGCAAGGGTAACCCCTCCTGCTAGGATATGATCTACCAGCCTCTGGAAAGTTGCTGGGGCATTTTTCATCCCAAAGGGCATCTTTGTGAACTCATACGAGCCAAAAGGAGTCACAAAGGCTGACCTCTCTCTAGTACTGGGAGTCAAGGGCACCTGCCAGTAACCCTTGGTAAGATTAATGGTGGTAAGATACTTAGCCCCACCCAGCTGCTCTAGGGCCTCATCTGTCCTAGGCATGGGGTAAGCATCTGACTTTATGTGACTATTTAATTTCCTGTAGTCCACACAGAACCTGGTGCTGTCATCCTTCTTTGGCACCAGCACCACTGGGGAGGCCCAGGGACTGTCGGACTCTTGAATTACCTCTATTTCTAACATCTCCTGTAACTCCTCCCTCAAAGTCTGTTTGACTCTCTCAGGAACCCTATAAGGGCCTGCCTAATAGGCCTTTGTGGTCCTGTATCCACCTGGTGCTGCACCAGGTGGGTACACCATGGTTTCCCAGTGAACATGTCCATAAACTCCTGTAACACTGCTCATATTTCTTGAACCTGGGTTAGAGGTAGCTGCTGTGACATTGCTACCCCTTCCACTGAGGTGTCAGTCCGAGCCTCACTGAGGAGATCAGCCACCAGATCTCCCTCAGACTCCTCCTGCAGTCCACTGCAAATACTCAGCACAAGGGCCTCCCTATCATGGTAAGATTTCATCATGTTAACTCATTCACTGCGGAGCAGCTCAGAAAAAGCTGCCTCCTTAATTCCACCATAGGAACAACAGTGCAGCCTGAGCTCATTTTCAGAAAATCCATTTGTAATACCATACAGAAAACAAATGTTCATAACTCTTTAACTATAAAAGCTAGACTAAAAATGTAAATGCAAAAGTTGTTAAGCAAACACTGACTTTTCCAACAGTGTAATCATTGATAGTGCATATCAAAGTCATTATTAAATATTTGGCAAGGAATGTTGATATTGTGCATATTTTTTACCTTTTTGTAAAAGCAAAGCACAATATCTTGGTCAATGTACCATGTAAACCCATACAATTTGTATTTAATTTGTTAGTATGAATGTCTGCTTTAAAATGATACCTTAAACATTACTGTGTGATGCTTCTTTATGGAGATATTCACAGAAATATGATTAATATAATATTTCTCATAATCGATAAATAAACAAAGTATAGTATCTCATCACCTGTAACAGACAAAGCCTACATATTAGTGTAGAAGTTGTGCGTCTCAATATCAGCTTCAAAATGATGCATCATTTGTGTGACCACCATGCTCCCTTGCAAAGATATGGATATAATGAGAAGTATTGCAAATGTATAATTTTCATAATCCTACAAGACTAAACAAACTGTGATATCTGTACATGTATACAGTGCACAGACAAAGTTCTGTTACCATGTTGTAAGGAGTAACACTGTCTTCAAAATGAGGTATTACTTGGCACACTGACATGCTCCTTTGCAAAGTTATTTACCAAAATATGAAAAAAATCATAATTTCCATAACCTAACTCTAAAACAAACTTTGATATCTGCAAATGTGTACAACATACAGGCACAATTCTTTTACCATGTTGGAACCAGCAGTACTGTCTTCAAAATGAGGTATTACTTAGCACATTCAGATTCCCCCTTGCGAAGTTATTTACCAAAATATTTTTAAAAAAATCATAATTTCCATAACCTAAGTCCAAAACAAAATTTGATATTTGCACATGCGTACAATGTATAGGCACAGTTCTTTTACCATGTTGGAACTATCAATACTGTCTTTAAAATTAAGTATTACTTAGCACATTCAGATGCTCCCTTTCAAAGCTATTTACTAAAATATGAAAAAAAAATATCATAATTTCCATAACCTAAGTCCAAAACAAACTTTGATATCTGTACATGTGTACAACATACAGGGACAGTCCTTTTACCATGTTGGAACTATCAATACTGTCTTCAAAACAAGGTATTACTTAGCACATTCAGATGCTCCCTTGCAAAGTTATTTACCAAAATATGAAAAAAATCATAATTTCCATAACCTAAGTCCTAACAAAACTGATATCTGTACATGTGTAAAGCATTTAGAAGCAGTTGTTTTACCATGTAGATACATATGATTGTAAATATATATATTCTTGGTGTAGCCAACATACTGCTGAATGGGTACATGTAAAGAGAAAAAGCAAGGTAAGGACCGTCACTTCACTAATGAACCCAGGACAGGCATTGGACTTCAGTGGCAGGCAAGGCCATCTGATCTGTCCGATAGCTGTGCTGGCTACCCACTCAGACAGCTGATACCACTGCAGTCTCATGACCTTCTTCAGTGTCAGCAGTCTGCCTTACCTATGCCTTTTCTCTTTACAATGGACCTAAGGGATCAAGTTCTGTATTAGTAAGCCCTTCCTGTCATCTAAACTCTACACATGACTGATAAAAGCAGACTAAAAAAAGAAGTATTACAGGATGGTCACTGACATATTAGATTGTTCATGGTAGCATTCTCCTGAAACAGTTGTTCTTTCTCAGCATCCTCACCAACTCCTTACCACAGTTATTTGCCAAACTCAGAAAAATATATTTTACACAACACATTTCAGAATAGAGTTTTACTTAATATACTGGTCCTACTTGGTCATGGGTGTTTTCCATTCTTCTCACAAGCTGCATGTTAACAATCCTGCATAGCTCTCCTCACACCATTGTGGAGGTCAGTCAAGAACAACGCAATGCTCTCCTCAGTTAGGTGAACGCCATCCCTTCTGAACAGGTGAACATCTTCCATGGTGATGCTGTCATGGTAGATTGTAGATCCACCAACCCTGTGCATCAACCCATGCATGAACCCATTCTGTAAACATCTGGCCTTGTAAGCTGTCCATTGAATGTTTTCTGTTTTCCATATCTGTAGAGGAATTATATCAGACCACACAAAATGACAATGTGGCCACCATGACTGCAGGTGTTCAAAAATTGCTGTGATTTGAAACTGTAGCCTTCCAAGCGGTTGACTGATGACATCATTCCCTCCAATGTGCAGTACAAGAATGTCAGGCTGAGAGTAGATGGGACACTTCTCTTCCAACAAATTCACTACTCTGCTCCAATGCATACCTCTTCTTGCAATCCAGTATACATTCACACTGGATGTGAGGAAGCTCAGGTTGTACCGGTTTTCAGTTACGAAGGCATGGCTGGCAGCCCAGTGAATGTAGGAATGGCTACATACACACATTCTCACTTGTCGTTCTCCTGCTCGTGAAGCCATGTCAGTGTCAGAAGGTAGATGAACCTGCACAGGAAAGAAAATGCAAACAGATTACTACTGATGTTTGGCAGTTGTATTGGAATACTACATATATATGTATATTATATGCATTACCTCACTCAATGAAAACAGAATTATGATTCAGAAGTTCTCTGCCTATGAAAATCACTTATTTTTCTTATGCTGTCATTTGTCATTCTATCCTCAAACTTGTGGGGCAGAGTCCCCAGCTAGCGTACATCCTAGGTAGCTCACCAAATAGATATGCAAGTACTCTGACAGCTGAAATATGCCTCACAGATATCACCCACAAAGAGGTTTATACATATATATATATATATATATATATATATATATATATATATATATATATAATAATAAATAAGACCAAGACTATAATAAGTAACTCAACAAAATGACTTCACACTTCAAAAACACAGGAAATATTTTACCACAACAGTGCAGGATAGTCTCAAATAAATAAAGACAACGTATGAATTTGGATATTGTCATTGCCTTATAAGTAAAAAAGGAAAATATGTAAAATATATTCTTCCACATACACACAACAACATGAACAAAGTGTAAATGTATACTCCTAAGGGAGCCATTGTGTAGTGTATCAGATGACCTTAGCAATTTATAAGAAAAGCATTACTGATTTTAAACTCTCAACATAATACAGACATCAGACAAGGTATAATACAGACATCAGAGAAGGTACATAAAGAAATAGAAATGTCCACATTTTGCCTAGTACATTTGTTACATTTCTTGAAATTGTACAAATGACAGAAAGAAAGTGGTGGTGGAGGGGGTGGATTGCAATGGCTTCGAGTGGAGAAAAAGCCAAATCTGACTTGTGCATTCATCAATGCGATAATGACTTCTACCTGTGTGAATAACAGTGACAGCTGCTGACAGTTTTGCCTGAAAAGTGATAAATGACTAATGTGCTAATGACGTGCAAAGTTATGCATGCTCAGACACAGGTAATAATTGCCTGTTGAGTAGGCATTCATTATATTACCTTCTGCAGCTGTTATGTAACAGAGTCATTATCATTTGTTAGGAGAAGGCCAAAAACTACCCATAAACTAACCAATGCCCCAAACACCGCTCTACTTCCTTCTGCACTAACACATCTATTCCTTCTGATCAATCATATCTGTCTCTTTCTAGCTAATATTATATATGCCTCAGCTTAACCTCTTCCTCCCTACATCCACCACAAATCACCTCTTAAAAGAAGTGGCAAACTTCACGACACCCATGCTGACGGACAATAGAGGTATGACTGCTGAATCCTACACAAATGCACTTTATAAGCACTTACACAAGTGCATGGATCATGCAATCCCTAACAGAACCAAGATGCTATCCTCCAAAAAAGGAAGCCAATCTGGTGGTCCCCTGCCATAAACAAACTTACAACAGAAGAAAGAAACTGTTGCAAAAAAGAGTAAAATCCCATGATTGGAGGAACTCCGTGGTTAGCCTCAGTAAGAAGCTGAGATCCCTCATAATATCCTCCAAAGCTAGTTACAAAAACAAAATTGCCACTGATTCTAAAGACAACCACAAAGCATTCTATAGCTATGTCAAGAATCTCAGTGGCAACACTCAGATCTGCTCTGAGTTACAGCACAATGGCACTAAATATACAGAACCAACTGATACTGCCAACATCCTTGCAGATAGGTTAAGTGCTAACTTTACCCCTCTCTCATCCCCTAAAGGGCCCATCTCTATATCGTAAGAATGCAAAGTTCGTGTAATCACAGGTAAAAAACACACTCTCCAAAGCCAAGAACACAGCATCCATGGCACCTGACAACATCCCAGGCTGCGTTCTACATGAACTATAGAATGAACTGACACCCCACCCAAGTACCATGTTCAATCATAGCCTCACCTCTGGCTTTGTGCCCACTGAATGGCGCACAGCAACAGTTATCCCACTCCACAAAGGGGGAGCCACCACGGACTCCGAGAACTACCGCCCCATTAGCCTGACGAGCCTGGTCTGCAAGGCTATAGATCGTATCATCATGGAACTTATAAGCAATGATATTGGTAATCTCCAAACTCTGGACCCTACCCAGTTCGGGTTTGTAAAAGGCAGATCATGTCTGCTAAACCTGATAGACTTCTTTGAAGTGGTCACCAAAGCCATAGATGAGGGTAAGGTGGTTCACACAGCCTATCTAGATCTCGCCAAGGCTTTCAACACCATCCCCCACTCTGGAATTATAGATAAACTCACTAAACTAGGTATAAATCCCTATGTCACAAGATGGATTGCCAACTGGCTCACTGACAGAACCCAAACTGTGAACATCTGCAGAACCAAGGAAGCGTTCCGTCAACTGGTTACAAAATGAATAGCAAGTGCAAGAACACTAAGTCCACGAACCCCTGAGATACAAAATCACCAACAAAAATGAACCAGCAATGAAGTTGGCTGAAAAGATACACACCAACAAAAAAGTTGGCTAAAAAATCTTCATTTAATACTTCTAGTTAAGCGCTTTCACCCACAAAAAAGTGGGCTTCATCAGAACAACTCTATTGCAGTTTAAATACTGCTTTTGGCGCCAAACCAAGATAAAATATTTTAAAGTGACGTGCACCAAAATTACATACAGAAAATACATTCATAAAATTACATTCAATTGCATATATAAAACATATTATATTCCAAATGTACATCCACTCGAAGCATTAAACTATGTTCAAACACATTTAAAAATATATACTCAGGGGCGGCTCGTGGCATCGGGCTGCCGGACTGCAGCCCCCTCAAATTAAAAAAGAAAACAAAAAAAAATTATTTTTTTAAATTTCGCGGACTTCGCGCATGCACAGTAGTCCCGACTACCGTCGGTCTATGCGCATGCTCAAGGCAGTCCGGCAGGACCCATAGAGGGACGCAAGGAGACGTCTGTGCACAGACACGCTGGGAGGATATATCGCATCCGGACTGCAACAGCAACAGCCAGAACAGTCTCAGGAGGGAGCTTGGGATCTCATCGTCGGGAAGGAGCTTTACTGGGATCTCGCGGGTCTTTGTGAGTATTGCGCGGGCAGGATATGGTATGGAGAACAAACAGGTCAGTGTATGGTGCATTTTACTTTATGTGTTGGTGCTTTTAACTGGAGTTGTGTATGTGTTAGCTGGTGCTTGTAACTGGAGTTGTTGTGTATGTGTTAGCTGGTGCTTGTAACTGGAGTTGTTGTGTATGTGTTAGCTGGTGCTTGTAACTGGAGTTGTTGTGTATGTGTTAGCTGGTGCTTGTAACTGGAGTTGTGTATGTGTTAGCTGGTGCTTGTAACTGGAGGTGTGTATGTGTTAGCTGGTGCTTGTAACTGGAGGTGTGTATGTGTTAGCTGGTGCTTGTAACTGGAGGTGTGTATGTGTTAGCTGGTGCTTGTAACTGGAGGTGTGTATGTGTTAGCTGGTGCTTGTAACTGGAGGTGTGTATGTGTTAGCTGGTGCTTGTAACTGGAGGTGTGTATGTGTTGGCTGGTGCTTGTAACTGGAGGTGTGTATGTGTTAGCTGGTGCTTGTAACTGGAGGTGTGTATGTGTTGGCTGGTGCTTGTAACTGGAGGTGTGTATGTGTTGGCTGGTGCTTGTAACTGGAGGTGTGTATGTGTTGGCTGGTGCTTGTAACTGGAGGTGTGTATGTGTTGGCTGGTGCTTGTAACTGGAGGTGCTTGTAACTGGAGGTGTGTATGTGTTGGCTGGTGCTTGTAACTGGAGGTGTGTATGTGTTGGCTGGTGCTTGTAACTGGAGGTGTGTATGTGTTGGCTGGTGCTTGTAACTGGAGGTGTGTATGTGTTGGCTGGTGCTTGTAACTGGAGGTGTGTATGTGTTGGCTGGTGCTTGTAACTGGAGGTGTGTATGTGTTGGCTGGTGCTTGTAACTGGAGGTGTGTATGTGTTGGCTGGTGCTTGTAACTGGAGGTGTGTATGTGTTGGCTGGTGCTTGTAACTGGAGGTGTGTATGTGTTGGCTGGTGCTTGTAACTGGAGGTGTGTATGTGTTGGCTGGTGCTTGTAACTGGAGGTGTGTATGTGTTGGCTGGTGCTTGTAACTGGAGGTGTGTATGTGTTGGCTGGTGCTTGTAACTGGAGGTGTGTATGTGTTGGCTGGTGCTTGTAACTGGAGGTGTGTGTGTGTGTGTGTGTGTGTGTGTGTGTGTGTGTGTGTGTGTGTGTGTGTGTGTGTGTGTGTGTGTGTGTGTGTGTGTGTGTGTGTGTGTGTGTGTGTGTGTGTGTGTGTGTGTGTGTGTGTGTGTGTGTGTGAAAATGCCCCAGGTGCTCATGGTGGTGTGGTAGGGAATACCTCAGGCTTGAACCCTGTACCCTGTATGCAGGTGTTAACTTGAGTTCCCTACCCACCACCATTTGTAAAAAAATTGCAGATTTTTGCCTCATATTTGATCTGATCTGTTCCTCATAATATCCATGGTTTGTAAATGTTGCAATGCTTAATATTTGATGGTGTAGTAGTAGCATTGTTGCCTCACAGCTGCAGGTTCTCAGGTTTGATTCTTGGCTGGGGTTCCTTCTTTGTGGGGTCCGTATCTTCTCTCTGTGTTTGTGTGGGTTTGCTTTTGTGTCCTCCCATGTTACAAAGACATGTCTGCATTATTTCTTCCTGGGCCTCTGCTGAAAATTGTTTTTTGTTCCAAGTCAGACTGTCCTGATTAACAAATGTTAAATAAAATTGACAGGCATTTGAATTTCAGACTTCAGGTTTCTGAATGTTTAATTCCTTGCAGATTTGATGGTGCAGTGGTAGTATTGTTGCCTCACAGCTATAGGTTTTCTGGTTTGATTCTTGGTTGGGGTGGCTTCTGTGTGGAGTCTGCATCTCCTCCCTGTGTTTGTGTGGATTTGCTCTGGTGCCCTGCCATTTTACAAAGACGTGTCTGCAGTATTAATCCCTGCATCTCTGCTGAAAATTGTTTTTGGTCTGTCCGCAGTAAAATTGACCGGCATTTGAATTTCAGACTTCAGGTTTCTGAATGTTTAATTCCTTGCAGATTTGATGGTGCAGTGGTAGTATTGTTGTCTCACGGCTATAGGTTTTCTGGTTTGATTCTTGGTTGGGGTGGCTTCTGTGTGGAGTCTGCATCTCCTCCCTGTGTTTGTGTGAATTTGCTCTGGTGCCCTGCCATTTTACAAAGACGTGTCTGCAGTATTAATCCCTGCGTCTCTGCTGAAAATTGTTTTTGTTCTGTCCAGTAAAATTGACCGGCATTTGAATTTCAGACTTCAGGTTTCTGAATGTTTAAATCCTTGCAGATTTGATGGTGCAGTGGTAGTATTGTTGCCTCACAGCTGTAGGTTTTCTGGTTTGATTCTTGGTTGGGGTGGCTTCTGTGTGGAATCTGCATCTCCTTCCTGTGTTTGTGTGGATTTGCTCTGGTGCCCTGCCATTTTACAAAGACGTGTCTGCAGTATTAATTCATGCGTCTGCTGAAAATTGTTTTGTTCTGTCCGCAGTAAAATTGACCGGCATTTGAATTTCAGACTTCAGGTTTCTGAATGTTTCATTCCTTGCAGATTTGATGGTGCAGTGGTAGTATTGTTGCCTCACGGCTATAGGTTTTCTGGTTTGATTCTTGGTTGGGGTGGAGTCTGCATCTCCTCCCTGTGTTTGTGTGGATTTGCTCTGGTGCCCTGCCATTTTACAAAGACGTGTCTGCAGTATTAATTCCTGCGTCTCTGCTGAAAATTGTTTTTGTTCTGTCCGCAGTAAAATTGACCGGCATTTGAATTTCAGACTTCAGGTTTCTGAATGTTTAATTCCTTGCAGATTTGATGGTGCAGTGGTAGTATTGTTGCCTCACAGCTATAGGTTTTCTGGTTTGATTCTTGGTTGGGGTGGAGTCTGCATCTCCTCCCTGTGTTTGTGTGGATTTGCTCTGGTGCCCTGCCATTTTACAAAGACATGTCTGCAGTATTAATTCCTGCGTCTCTGCTGAAAATTGTTTTTGTTCTGTCCGCAGTAAAATTGACCGGCATTTGAATTTCAGACTTCAGGTTTCTGAATGTTTAATTCCTTGCAGATTTGATGGTGCAGTGGTAGTATTGTTGCCTCACAGCTATAGGTTTTCTGGTTTGATTCTTGGTTGGGGTGGCTTCTGTGTGGAGTCTGCATCTCCTCCCTGTGTTTGTGTGGATTTGCTCTGGTGCCCTGCCATTTTACAAAGACGTGTCTGCAGTATTAATCCCTGCGTCTCTGCTGAAAATTGTTTTGTTCTGTCCATGAGTAAAATTGACCGGCATTTGAATTTCAGACTTCAGGTTTCTGAATGTTTAATTCCTTACAGATTTGATGGTGCAGTGGTAGTATTGTTGCCTCACAGCTATAGGTTTTCTGGTTTGATTCTTGGTTGGGGTGGCTTCTGTGTGGAGTCTGCATCTCCTCCCTGTGTTTGTGTGGATTTGCTCTGGTGCCCTGCCATTTTACAAAGACGTGTCTGCAGTATTAATCCCTCGTCTCTGCTGACAATTGTTTTGTTCTGTCCATGAGTAAAATTGACCGGCATTTGAATTTCAGACTTCATGTTCTTCAGAATACATAGTAGCACAACCTTTTTTCTAGCAATTTTCTAAGTTTATAAGATGAATATTTTAAATTTCTCCCTATTTTTCGGACTGTATTCCCCATTTTTGGCTTCGGCCCAGGTTTTGTGCTAAGGTTGACAGCTATGGCAAGAACTGAATTCACTGAATATGGACTGTAGAATTGTGCATATTTACTGATAAAGGTGCACTGTAGAATTGTGCATATTTACTGATAATGGTGGACTGTAGAATTGTGCATATTTACTAATAATGGTGGACTGTGGAATTGTGCATATTTACTAATAATGGTGGACTGTAGAATTGTGTATATTTACTAATAATGGTGGACTGTGGAAGTCTGAGTAGACTTTTTTATGATAAATTTTCTCAACTGGGCAGTTTTGCCATTATGGGAGCATATGTTTTGTTTCATTGCTTACTGGAAAATGTTCAAAACAAATTTAAAACACCCTCTAACAAGTGTACTGTATTGTACAAGGAATATAATTTTAGTACAATGAGGAAGGTGTATCAAAGAGCACATGTATGTTTCATATGCAAGGGGCCTATGATTCGAAAACAGCCCAAAATTAATCTTTATCTGCCACTGGCAAAATGTATTTTCTTTGAATGTGGGTTTCAATGCTGTTTCAATGAATGTGAGTTTCAAGGGCAGAGAAGTTTTAATGCTAAGTTTTCATTGTGAGACTGCATTGCTTTGTTTAACAGATGACTAAATGTTTGTGCTGTAAAATACAAAATAAAACTTTCAAATGAAGTCCAATCATTGAAGTAAAGCAGTATGCACATTAGTCTTTATGGTAAATGGAGTGAAATAGCCAAGTAATGGTTAATTGGAATGGCTGCAGAGGCTCCAGTTCAACCATTATTTTGTCAGGGGGCGGGAGGGCAGCAAACTCAGACAGGCCCAGCTGAACTATACCTCCCAACTGTCCAGATTTTCAAAGAATGAATAGATTTTTGCTTCTTATTTTTGGTTTGTTGTTCATAAAATTTGTAGTTTTAATTCCTAAATGATTTGCCAGAAGTCACTAAATAATAAGTTTCGGACTTCATAACCTTCATAAAAATGCATGTTAAAGTAAGAGCCGTTCTATCAACTGTCTCAATTTATACAAGAGCAATTTTTAGTACTGTTTATATGTGTCCCCAATATATTTGGCCTTGTTCAGATTTACTGCATTAACAGGTTGAGAGGTACATGCAAATAAATTGCTTTATAGAATTAGGCATAGCCAACCTCTCAACTGTCCCCAATTTTTGGCTCAAAATGTTGCTCTTCCCCTAATAATCCCTCCAAAATAGCAATTTTGGAAGAAAACATGGAGGGTTTACAATTAAGAAATAACTGTAATAATCAAAGTTATAGATTACTTGAAATGCATGTAGATTATTTTATTTTGTCAGCTGCTCAGGGTAGCAGTACTAATATTAAAGTGTCCCTTCTTTGACAGGTAGCAGCTGTATTGTGTGTCTATTTTATATTTTTGCATCACATTTTGGTCCATTTTTCATAAAATTGTGTTTTTTGGCAAATTAGTGACAAATCACTAAAGACTGAAGTTAGAAAATGACAGACATTTGAGTTTCAGATGTTATACCCTTCAGAAAATTCATACTAATGCAAGACCTATTCTATTATCTTTCTAAGTTTATTAGAGCAATATTTAAAAATTGTCCTTATTGTTGTGCCTTTGTCCCACTTCTGTGTATGGCTTTGTCCAGATTTCTTGCTCTTGAGGTTGAGAGGTATGACAAATGTGTCAGGGCCATCACAGTCAGCCAGAGAGATTTCAAATTGTGACATGCTTGTTGCACCCCACTCCCCATGTAGTGACTCTGGATGTGTCCAAGCAAGGCAAGGAGTAGTTGTATCTACCTTGGATGGGAGGACACACTGCATAAGTACTACAGTGGCTTTTCATCTGTCCTTGATTTTGCAGAATGGTCTGGTTTCTGACATATTTTTGTACTGTTGATTTATGCTTATTACTCAGATTTATGCTTATTACTCAAAGTGCCTGTTGCTCTGTGTTTAAGTAGCAATGCTTTAATGACCATAAGGTAAGCTTGTCTGACATCGTAAGATGCAAGTAAGCTTTAATAAGCATACTGTTAAAGAATTGCCAACATTGAAAGCCTTTTTGTTGTTGCCATGCAGAGAATACTTGACTAGATAATGTATAAGCCTTGGGTATTAAAGGACAGGATTCCATTATTTTAAAAAAGCTCATTACACTTGTTGGAGACTTCCAGTCATCTCTACAGACTTTACCCATAAACTAAACAGAATGCCAATCATGTGGTCCATAACCTGTACAGTAATCCTTAAGCAATGTATCTTGAGCTTGTTTCTTGTTTGCTTTTCATTTTTTACTTTTATCATGTTTTCCCATGAAACAAGTTGTCAGGCAGCAGGTCTTTTTTGGATAAGAAACATTTTTACAAGTGGGGCATCACATAGATTTCTACTTTCAGCATGTTGCTTGGTACTTTAATAAAGCTGAATATATTATAATTAGAACTGCAGTGCAAGGAGAAGTGGTTTGAGTTGAGTGCTTCTGGTTTTTCTTATACTTGATTTTGACTGGCATTCCAGTAATGTATTTACAAAGTAATTTATTTTTCATGCCTCACAACCTTTTGTTTCCATCTAGATATTACGTAAGCTGTCATGCAGCCAATGCATTGAAATATTTTTTATTCTTCTACACTTATTTTTGTCTTGATTGGACTTTCATAATGATGGTTTGCCACCCAGGGCAGCGTATTTAATTAAAGTTAGTTTTTTGTGGTTTTGTGCATAGCTCCTCCCCTTTATGGTTGACCACACCCCTTCCCTTTGACCCCATCCATTCAGCATCTCCTGCAGCCCCCCTGTGATTTGAAGTCACCAGCCGCCACTGTATATACTTCAAATATACCCTAAAACTACTCTCTAATAACTACTGACTATTTCACTGTATTGAACCCAGATCTTCATTCAGATTCACCATATGCTCAAAAAATAGTTAATTCACAAATAAAATTTTTTAAAAAATTTTAAATTAAGGAAAAAAAGAAAAATTT
>NC_056735.1:1640242742-1640258784 GCF_019279795.1 Protopterus annectens
GTGGGGCCTTTTACACTATAAGGGGGTTGACGGGCCAAAGCCCCTTTTTTCCAACCTAGGAGGGAAAGGAGGAGGAGGAAGAGGATAATATAGACCAGGAGACCCTGGAGAATGGTCTTAGCAAAGCCTGTCCTGATCTAAACAAAAGAATCCAGTATGTAACACTTTAAACAGATTTTATACATACATAAATGTATACACACACACAAATACAAAACGTACATATTTTATATATATATATATATATATATATATATATATATATAGATCTACGAAACAAAAACCACAAAAACAGAAGGCTCGGGCTTTGCAAAAAGATGACAAGCAAGTAGATGTAATTTAGCGCTTTCTTCCACTTTATTTAAAAACATGGACTTCATCAGAAAAACGGGAACTCTCCCATGTTCCGTTTTTTTATCTACCTAAGACAGGAAGTGATGTAAAATGACAAATGCATGAAAATAATTGTCTTTGTTTTTTCAAACAGAAAATAAACTGTTTTAAACTTCATTAATGTATTATAAAAACATCTTTAAAAACCGTTAGTTATATTCTCTCAAAGTGGCAATGTGCTTATAATAATAATGAGGCATATATCAATACACACAGTGAACGTACTGACATCAATGACAACGAAAATATTAACAGAAGAGAAGTCGATCAGAGCCTTAAGGGTGGTGAAATACACAATAGTGGCGATAATACTGGCAAAGATAACTGTTCAACAATGAATTCCACAGTTAATATTAACTCAGGTGACAATGAAGGGCATACTGTGGAAAGAAATTTGAATAACATGAATGGTGATAACAACAATAAGGGAAACACGGCTAATACTAGCTTTGCAGAAGTATTAGTTTCCAACAACAATGTCCCTTTTCAAATGAACCAAGGCCAAGTCAAAAAAGACTGCAAGGTAGGTTCAATTTCCACCCAATACAAGGGCAAACAGAAAGGGAAGAACAGGAAGAAGTGGTAATAACACACCCTGAGAATAATGACTATTCAATGACTATAGTCAATTTAAGTGATTTTAATCTTTCTGTTTCTTGTATCAATTTGATAAAAGAAAGGGTTTTCAACTTTATACCCTCTAACAGGGTGGAAATAGGGGAAACTGTTAGTAGAATTTAGGATTTTTTTACGTAAATTAAATCTTAAATATATAATGAAGGATGTCAATATGCCTTGGTTTAGTAAGGAAAATAAATTCAGGAGACCCAGTACTTACAATCCCCCTTTAGTCAACACACTCCAAGTGTTCCAGAAGGTATGTGAAACTGAATTCAGAAGTATGGTGAACGTAGACAAAGAAGACAATTTGACACCTTTGGAACGTCAGGCCCTAGAACATATTTCTAAATCTAAAGATATTAGGGTCATGAAAGCGGACAAAGGGGGTAAGATAATAATTATGAACATAGTTGATTACAACAAGGCTATAAATACACTGTTGGAAGATGGGCATAATTATTGTAGAGTAAGTCTTGAATTCATTCAGAAATGTTATAGGAGGGTAGACACTACTCTTTTTGACATGTACTGTCAAGATGAATTAGAAAAGGAAGAATATGATTTCATGTTGACTGAACATCCAAAAATAGGAAGTTTTTGGATATGCAAAGGTTCAGTATGGCATGGATGATTTAACATTTCAGAACCTATTGTGTCAGCGAAAAAAACTCCAAAAGCGGAGAATATCTCTATTTGGTTAAGACAGTATCTTAAATCCAATTGCACAAAAAGCAGAACACACTTCTTAAGAGACTCTTGGCATCTAATTAAATTTTTAGCTAAAAGTGATTTTTCCTATAATAACCAGGTTTACTTTGCAACACTGGATGTAAAGAGTCTCTACACTTCAATCAATCAAGAAGAAGGGGTGGAGGGTTTGAGACTATATCTGGCCACAAAGTCTGGTATGTAGTAGCCAGTTTCTAAGGTCAATACAATTTGTTCACTTATGGACATGATTCTCGACAATAATTTTTTTGTCTTCAACAAAGAATATTATAAACAAATATCTGGTGTGGCGATGGGAGCTAGAGTAGCTCCCGCATTCGCTAATATAGTCATGTCGAATTGGGAACATGAACATCTGAAAGTACATAACAGTTACAACAAAGTTCTACTTTATGTCAGATACATAGATGACTTGTTTTTTGTATGGGGAGGAGAAAGAAATGAATTTGAAAATATGGTGGATGATCTAAATAAAACAACAAGCTTCCTAACATTTAAAATCAGTGGTTTTGGGAAGGAAATAGATTTTTTAGATGTCACACTATATTTTGATTGTGATAATCACAGTTTGCAAAGTAGAATATATAGGAAACCTTGTTTTACAAATCAGTATCTGCATAAGGAAAGTCTACACCCTGAGCACATGAAGAGAAATGTTATAAAAGGGCAAATGATAAGCTTGAGTAGGCTAACATCCGACAATGACCTTATATCGCTACAGAATTATTATTTATTAAGGAAATTATTCATTGAGAGAGGATATCAATTGAAATTGTTGAAAAATTGGAAGAAGGGAATTAACTAATCTAAGACAAGGTGTGGCAAAACCAAAATCTTATAGGCCATTAAGAAGAATGAGTTCCTAGTAGGAACACTGGTACATAACTCACGTCAATCCCAGAGATAAAGGATTGTTGTACAATGTTTCCATTACACCACAATGTCTATGAAATATTTGTATATCAGAGGGGTACTGTGAAGTTTTCAAATTGGAGGATAATTCTAAGAAATAGAGACCTCATGACAGTTTTGGGGACAACACCAACATTTACTTACAGAAATGTGGTAAATGTTAAGAAGATGCTAGAATATAAAAATTGTAATAGAGACATTCACTAGAGTGGTAAGCTTAATAAAAGGAACCTTTTCATGCAAAGACTGCAAGCAGTGTGCGATATATCAATAATGCTTTCCTTTGTGGCGTTAAGGCATCTGAATAGAACACTCTGGGCACAAGTATTACAACTGTAACAGTGACCATGCTGTTTATCTGGCGACATGTGTCACATGTGGAAGTTATTATATTAACAAAACAATAAGATTTCTGAAAAAGGCGTGTTATGAACATGTCTTGGCTATAGACATGCAGCTATAAAAAATAAGGACACTAACAATTCCTTAGCAAGACATGCTCTGACTTGTGATAATTTCAAAGAAGTTTGAATTTTTGTATTAGATCAAACAGACAAAGGAGGTGCTGAATAGGTGACACTAATAGCAACAAATTAGAACAGAAAGAGGAGACTTTGTAGCAGTTATTATTAGAGGCTGATTCTTCCCAGGGTTAAACGACACTATTAATATCAAATGTTTTTTATTATATAGGTAATACACTTAGTAGTACATTCAACATTCATTAGGTTGAGATGTTGGTCAGTCAAGCTCCATCTAGAGTCATGAATTTTTAATATATCAGTCAATAACAGAAGGGGTACTAAGAAACGAAAAGTTTCAACATTTGTAATCATGAAATAGGATAAGTAGATTTTTAAGGCATATGATGGAATCATGTAGTCATAGACTCATCAGTTATTGGTAGTAGAAGGGTTCATTACAAAACTATTTGCTTATGAACTTTTCAAGTTTTGAAAAATTAACAAAGAAGTATACATAGAGTAAATGAACATTTGATAAGTTCCAATGAATTTATAGTGAATGTATTTTGAGATTTTATGATTTAATTATTTTATCAAAAATATCTAAACAAAACAAGAAATAAGTATATCTGTTCATATTTTAGATTCACTACAGATGAGTCAGAATCTAATTTGTTGGTCACGTGTGAGAATTTTATAACATCTGACATTCAAAAAGACAAATGAATTACTTCTCACAAATGTGCCATTGCAATTTCTCTTTTTATATATACATAAAAACTCCAAATTTTGTTAACAAACTAGAGTAAAATATGCTAAATCGTCTCACAGCACATTGTCACTTTGAGAGAGAATATAACTAGCGGTTTTAAAGATGTTTTATAATACATTAATGAAGTTTAAAACAGTTTTATTTTCTGTTTGAAAAAAACAAAAGACAATTATTTTCATGCATTTGTCATTTTACATGTCATCACTTCCTGTCTTGTGTGTAAAAAGCGAGGGGAACATGGGAGAGTTCACCGTTTTCTGATGAGAATCCATGTTTTTAAATAAAGTGGAAGAAAGCGCTAAATTACATCTACTTGCTTGTCATCTTTTTGCAAAGCCCGCGCCTTCTGTTTTTGTGGTTTTTGTTTCGTTGTTTTTCGGCAAGTCCGGATATTCTCTTTTCATATATAGATCTACTTTACTTTGTCGAAATTTCATTATTTTGAAAAAGAAAAGTAGAGGACCACTTACACGAAAGTGCACTTAAATGAAAGTGAACTTTCGCGAATATCAGTTCAACGAACTGATAAACACAAAAAACAGTGTTTTGCAGGGGGGCAAGCCCCCCACACCCCCACTACTTAAATATACCAACTCAAGAGATCGCACTACAGTGGGGAAACAGATAAATTCCCTTTTCCACACTGTAGTGTGCTTCGTCGCCGCAGTGTTTCTTAGTGGTTCGTTGAATTAGAAGTTATATACTCACCATAACGTTCCATCTGAGTAGGTGTATTCATTTGTCTGCAACCTGTGGGTTATGGATCCGATATCGGATCCGAACCGGCATGGTTTTCCAGCTATGGATCCGAGCTCTCAGCTCCTCCCTCACCACATAGCCCTGCTTTCCTACATGACCTCAGATCGAGTTTGCCATCCAATGAAATACCTAGAAAGGGTAACACGTAATATGCAGGGAAACTGGACAGGCCAGGGGGATAGGGAGGCGGGATGATTACCAGACAAATGAATACACCTACTCAGATGGAGCGTTATGAGTACTCTTCTAAATCTGAAGTAGGAGATTCATTTGTCTGCAACCTGTGGGACAGAGTCCCCAGCTACCTGAATCTTGGGCGGCCGTCATGGGAAGGGATATTCCGAACAGCCTTGAGACCAAGGATGCTCTGCCTCTAGATGTAATATCCAACTTGTAGTGGGAAATAAAGGTGTGAGATGAAGCATAAGTGGCTGCTGAACAAATATCATCCAAGAGGAATCCTAGCTTTAAAAGGCAGCTGAAGTAGAGACTGACCGGGTTGAATGGGCATGTACTCCCTCGGTCAGAGCCTCCCAGAAAGCTTGATAAGCCAATAAGATGCTTTCACGAAATCCAGGCGTGATAAGGAGACTTTGGAAAGTGGTTTACCCAAATTAGATTTAGCAAAGGGAAATAAACAACTGTTCGGATTGCCTATGACCAGTTGTCCTGTTCAGATAAAATGAAGTTGCCTGTGAACATCTAAGGAATGTAGCTTGTATTCACCTTTGTTTTGATATTTAGGAAAGAAAACAGGAGGTTAATGGATTGATTAATATTTGCTTCAGAAGCTACCTTAGGAAGAAATAGCGGGTTGTTCCTGAAGGTATACCGCAGTCGGATGAAGAAAGACCAAGTGGAAGCGATGGATAAGGCTTGAAGTTCTGAAACTCTCTTGGCGGTAATGGCTACTAAAAGAGCCGTCTTGAAAAGTAAAAATTTCAGATCTACCGTAGCCGCCAGGTTCGAAGGGGGCGGTCAAGGCCTGAAGAACCAATAGAAAGGTCCCAAGGGAGGAACCACTTGCTTTACAGGGGTCCTGGGAAAAGTACCTTTACAGGAAAATCTTACAATTTGGCAGACATCCAGTAGACTGGAGTCTTGACCAATATGATAGTGAAATTGCAGCAAGTTGCACTTTGACCGTGGAACTGCTGGCACCATCATTAAAAGAGTGGTTAGGAAGTCAAGCACCAGAGGGGGAACTGTGAAGGGGGTCTGAACCTTGCACGCTCCACAAATGGAGAACCGTTTCCACTTGCTGCGATAAACTTTCCTGGTAGATGGTTTATGAGCCGCTACCAGGATAGCCTTAACTGGAGGCGAAATACCGGGAGTCCTGATTAGGAGTGGAACTGGAGCAGCCAAGCAGTTAGCTTCAGGCTGTCCAGATTTGGGGTTGATAGAGATGGGGCCGGGTGAGATATCAGATCCGGAATGGGATCTAGAATCCAAGGTGGATTCACTGGGTGAGACCTTAGGAAGGGAACCAGATCTGTCGAGGGCCAAGAATGGGGCAATGAGAATCATTCTGCACCCCAGCGAGAGGCTTTCTGAAGAGAACTTGGGAGCATCAGGAGGCAAGGGGTGGCGTAAAGAGGACCGGGGGCCAAGCATACCAGAGCGTCTCTTGGGAGGTATCTCCGGGAGGAGGGATTAGAGTGAAAAAAACTATCGCACTTGGTGTTTGAGGGAGACACAAAAGATCATAACAAGGAGTTCCCGTGCGAAGATCGTTCGCTACTTGAGCATTGAGAGACCACTCGTAAGGAGAGAATGGTGCGACTGAGTTTGTCGCAAAAGGATGTTGGACCCACGACCGAATATGCGTTGCGATGAGAAAGCGGTTGTGGGGAAATTGCGATTCCCACACTCTCATGGCTTCTCGACAAAGAGGGTAAGACCTGGTTCCCCTGTTTGTTGATGTACCAGGCGACAGACATGTTGTCCGACTGAATTACCAATAGTTCCCAAGGAAGAAAGGCCTGTAGTGCTTTTACAGCAGCTAGAGCACTGCTCATCTCTAGAACATTGATATGCAGTAAGGTCTCTGAATCATTCCACGTGCCTTGGACCGTCCGGCCTGCAAAATACCCCCACCGAGGCGGGGAAGATCCGTGGTCACCGTGGCGAGAGGAAGCACAAAGGCGGCCTCCGTGGAGATCTTGTGAGTGGAGCCACCACAGGAGGGACTGCTTGCAAGCCTTGCTGATCACAATGGGATGATGCATAGGAAGAGCAAGATAAGACCACTGAACTAGGAGTGTCCATTGAAGGACCCATATTGAACCTGGCGAGGAAGAAGAGCTATCGCTGCTGCCATGGACCCTAGAGCCCTCAGGACCAACTCCGCTGGAACTGAGCTGGAGTGGAGGATGGCCCGCACCTGGAGCTGCAGATTCTGAACTCTGTCCATGAGTGAGAAGGCTCTTAACTGTCTAAGTGTCTAGCCTGGCACCTATAAAATCTATATATGGTGCGTAGGGGCTAGGTTGGACTTTCTGCATTTATTGTGATGCCGGGTGGGAGCTAGATGGAGAGAAAGAATATCGTGCCCAATAACAGTAGATGCCTTGTTGGGGTGGTGAGAGCCAGTCGTCCAGGTACGGAAGACCTGCCCCCCTGAAGCCTCAGGTGGGCCGCTACCACTGCCAATGCTGGTGAACACCCTGGGGCTGTGGTGAGACCAAAGGGAAGGACCCTGAATTGGTAGTGACTGGCTCCCAGCCGGGCGAAGAAACCTCCTGGAGCATCTGTCCATTAGAATGTGGTAGTATGCATCCTTGACATCTATAGAGCACATCCAGTGATTTTCTCCCAGAAGGGGGAGAATGGACCTGCAAGGTAACCATTGAACTTCTCCTTGGGAACTGCCAGGTTTAAGAGTGACAGGTCTAATATTGGTCTTAGGTCCCCGTCTTTTGGCACTAAAAGAACCTGGAGTAGAACCCTGATCCGATCTGGTCTGGGGGAGCCCGGGCTGGATAGCTCTTTTCTTCAACAGATGGCCAATTTCTGCCAGCGGCCTCCACTGACCGGGTGGAGCGTCGGGAGGACTTCAATTTTGGGATGTGATGAAATGGAATGAGGTATCCTCTGGATATGATTCGGAGGACCCAAGCGGTCTGATGTTATGGACTCTAATGCAGCTAGGTGCTCCGAACGTCCCCGACTGCCTCCAGAGTGGAGCAGCGGGCAACCTTCAGGGCTGCTGTGGGCCGTTCAGAAAGGTTCTCTGGACCCGGTTCCTGGGAGCCCCTCTGCCCCTGGGGTGGCGTCCTCTCTGTCCTCCTCTGCCAGGAAGGACTGGTTGTCGAGCAGGTTGGGACTGCGACTTCGGAACCACATCTTCTTTTGGCCCTTTTGGTTCCTAGAATAGGACCTCTGGGGCACAGAGAAGCAGATTCCAACGGCAGACAGCGTCTTCCCATCCTTCTGCTCTGGGTCAAAGTATACATGAACAGTTTGCCAAAAGGGCAGAACCATCGAAGGGCGTTACCAAATGGCATGAAGGGCTCCGTGAAATCGCAATGCTTCGGGAGCCAGGCCTGGCGATCTAATAACTAGGCTACCCTGCATCTAGCAGCCCTCCGTAGCATGGGACAGTAACGCATAAGGTATTAGTCACGGACCTGAGGTGGCCATACGGGTGGAGTGCAACAGTTTGTCCTCCTCCGACATGGACTCTGGGGGATGCAGCGTATTCCTTGATAAGATCGCTGCATCCTGATCACATGTGCCAGTAGTTTAAGCCCTCACTGAAAGGTCTGAGCTAACATTCACTTCCAAGCGGTCCATCATCGGGGACTCCTTGCTGGGAGGATGGACAGCTCTCCTGGGCAAGTTCCTCTTGGTGGCTGCAGCCGTCAACATGGCATCTACGAGGCCCTTGCTCCAGTGGGCACGGTCTGCGGGGGACTAAGGATGCGGTCTGGCCTTTGGGGATTGGCTCCACGGTGTCGGTTCCTTCCAGCCCTGGTGGTAATTAGGTTCACCAGGGGTGCGGCGGGAGGGACACCCAAAGAGGTAGACCCGCCCGCTTCAAATGCCTCCAGAACACGGACTGCGTCGAGGAAGACTTGGGGCAGACCACCCCTTATCACGAAGCATTTCCATGATGTCTCAGGAGACATCCTCGGGATGATCTTGAGGCCTTCCCTTCCTCCAAATCCGTGTCTTCTGTGAGAGACTTGGGGGAGTCTATGTGCCTCCTTTTACAGGTATGCTTGCAGGTGCATCCTCAGGACTGTCAGGAAAGGGGCTCATAGCGGTGTCTGTTCAATGGAACAACTTGGGGCAATGGAGCAGGCTGTCAAGTGGCGGATGGTGGAAGCCTGGCCCAGTGCAGATGGGCGAGCAGCGAGAAGCAAGTGCGGGGTCCGGAAACCCTCAACAGGCCCTCTCACTACATCCAAAGCAGGAGCCAACCTGACAAAGGATCGACAATCGCTCCTCGGATCCGAAGTGGATCGGAGCGGCGCCCGGCATTCGGATCGAGGGCAGTGCGGCTCCGACGCGACGAAGGAACACTAATCCCCGGATCGGCTTCCGGATCCAGGCTCCAGGTGGGATCGACACTCGGGCAGGGTGGGATCCAGTACCTGGTACTATCGGCGCGACCCGCAACTCGAGCTGCTCGGCTCCAATGGCTCCGAACCGGGTAGCGGGTTGGAGAAGGAGCTATAGGTTTGAAAAAGGGTGAGCTCCCCAGAGGGAGGCAAGCTACTCCCATCTGCATCTGGGCCTGGATGAACCTTCTCATCATCTGGTCCAGATCAGGCGTCAGATAAACTATATGTAGATCTCGGCGGGGCTACCGAGGTGAGCCTTGAGTGCCTCCTCGATAGCCTCGACGGAGATCAGTCTCCTCCTCCTCAGGTCGGTGAAGCATACTGGAGACGGGCCGAGGGAGGAGACAGACAAGGAGGCCAGAGGAGAAGCCCGGCTTGGCAGGCGGGGCCGAAACAGAGTCTCGGCCGCGCTTATGGTGCTTCTCTCGGTCTTTCTTGCTTCCCTCTCCTCCAAACCACTACAGGGAGGTTGAGTTCCAGGTGGAGGAGGAGGGAGCAGGAGAGGAAGGTAACCCAACAGGGACAGGGTACCCCTGGAAGGAGGCGGGCGAGCCGTGTCCGGGGCAGAAGTCCCTGAGGACCAGCTTGACCCTCCGCTCCTTCAATGCCCTGAGGTTGAACCCTGCACAAATGGAACATCCAGAAAGTGGTGTTCAACCCCAAGGCATCAAGCATACCAGTGTGGCCATCAGCAGGAGAAAGCTTATGGCCACACTTTCGAACCTCGAAAAAAGCCTTAGGGGGCTTCAGACATTCTAAGTTTTTTTTTTTTTTTAAATAATAAGTGCTAACTATTATTACAAAACACAGGCCCAAACACACACTACGCACCAGCGAGGAGGATAAATAAAAGTTATCAAAAACTTTAAATTTTAAACTTAAAAGATAGGGAACCTAACACTTCCACACAAAACTGACTAAAACTTTAAATTTTAAGCTTGTAAATACAAGAAAATACACTTAGCTGAAAGCTCTAAAATCCAGTCTGGTCTGGCCTGTGCGGCAAACTAGATCTGAGGTCATGGGGAGGCAGGGCATTATGGGTGAGGGAGGAGCTGAGAGCTCGGATCCATAGCTGGAAAACCATGCCGGTTCGGATCCGATATCGGATCCATAACCCACAGGTTGCAGACAAATGAATCTCCTACTTCAGATCTGATATTCGCAAAAGTGCACTTTCATTTAAGTGCACTTTCCCGTAAGTGGTCCTCTACTTTTCCTTCTCAAAATAATGAAATTATGACAAAGAAAAGTTGACCTATACATACATAGATATATATATATATATATATATACACTATCTCCCTGCAAGCCTGCCTGCACTCCCCACACCCCCTGCATATTATAGTGAGGAAATTTCCTGATCCCCACTGTAGTTCAATCTGTTATCAGAACATCGATCCCATATTAGTGAATGCACAATACCATTCACTAATGAGGACTCAAACATTTCCGAATTGGCATTACAGAAACTGGAAGACGTGAATTCAACCATCCCAGTTTTGTGTAAGTGCTGTGTGTGTGTGTGTGTGTGTGTGTGTGTGTGTGTGTGTGTGTGTATAGACACAGAGAGAAAGACAGAGATATACACACACATATACATAGATAGATAGATAGATAGATGCACGTTATATATACATACACACACATACAGGACTAGATAACCATCTCTAGAAAACTACTAGAGTCCACCCTTTTTCAATACACCATCAAAGAAGACAAACCTTGGTATAATAGTTAAGGTGTTTACCTTACAAACACAAGGTGCAGGATTTGATTCTTAATAATAGAAGATGACTTATTTAGGCAAAATGGCCCAAAAAGGCAGTTAGCCTAGTACTATTCTGTGACCCTATGAACCTGTAAGTGTGTCTTACTTAATGCTACTCTTAGAACTCTTTTATTATGATGGGTATAACAAAAGGTAAGAGGTGAAGACAACCAAATGGAAATCAACTGTTTTGACAATGGTTGTCCTTTCTTAGAAAGGAAATAAATAAATAGCCAACTGTGTTTTCTATGGGATCTGGTTTTGTCAAGATAGTATCGGAGCTGCCTTTACATGACCAAAGTACGTGGAATCCTTTTTCCATAGTTCTGAAGGTTAGGATAGAACAGTGAGAGACTGAAGGTCTGATTCCAAGAAAATTAAAAAAAAAAAAAAAAAAACGAGCATGAAGGAGGGATTTGTGTTTACTGATAACATATCTCAAAAACAGACCAGATCGGGTTTACCTACCAAGGGAGCTTGCAACACCGATACTTATCTTGCAGATGTTAGAGAAAAATAAAAAACACACAGCTTTCCATGTAATGAACTTTAAATCTGCCTGATGTACAGGTTCACATGGAAAAGTGACGATAACTTTTCCAGCCGAAAATTAAGATCCTAGGAAGGAGGAACCTATTTGTAAGGTGATCTCAAGTGAAACGCTCCTATCAGAAACTATTTACTAAGAAAACACTGAAGAAAGAGGAAGACCTATGGGCAGATATACCTTCATAAAGCAGTACAAAGGCCAGAGGCTAGTAACTCACACAAATATCTGAGCACCAGTGGCACAATCACTGATAGGGCACTGGCTATTGGGTAGGCACCACCTAGAAAATTTTTTCACATGTCAAGATAAGATTTGCTTGTAGCAGGATTTCTTGCCTCCTTTTGTACCTGCTGCATGTTCTCTAAAATAAGGTGCCTAAAAGGCATCATACTCCAGTTAAATAAGATATTTTACACTATGATGTAATGTATCAAACTTCAACTAACTTGGCTGAGCAAATCTAGACAGTTAGGAAGCCTGTGGTAATTACCCTTGGCCATTTCCATAAAATGGTTGAACCAATACTGCCTGGCCTAAAAGGGAGTCACAACAATTTTTGGAGAGCCCCTCTGAATCTTCATAATCACCCTGGATCAGTGGAAATTGTGGAAGAGCAGGGGTTGGGGTTTGGCATAATGGTTAATATGTGTTTGCCTCACAGACACAAGGTACAGGGTTTGATTATTACCTTTGAGGGAAATTAGCTAGACTTAAAATGGCCCACAAGGCAGCTAGCCTAATACTTGCCTATGAACCTACAAGGGAATGAAAAACAAAAAGCATCTGCTAAGTCGTCTGTTTTGAAAGTGACTAACGGATCTATTTGAGGTGTTCCCCAGAGCTGTCTCAATACCTGAAAGACCTCCTGATGCAAACTGCATTCATGAGGGTCTAATCTTGTCCTGCTCAGTTTGTATGCAACTATGTTTTGCTCTGATGGAAAGGAATATGATTAAAGGGTTTAAAAATGCTAAAGAGCTAATGCCCAAGCAATCGTATCCAGCCCGTACAGAGGGTACAACCTTGTGCCCCCAAGCCTGCTGATGTGCCAACTCACTGTGGTATTGTCTTGATTCATGAGGAGAGGTCCAGATGTCCAGGGGACCATAGATGAAGAGATTAAAAGGTATAGATCACAGCCCACATCTCTTTCAAAATGACATGCTTTGGTTTGTCTGAAGAATCCCACATGCCTTTCTCCTTCACCCACACAGAAACTGCCCTCTACTGAGATTCTGAAGATTATAGTTTACAGATGGAATTGGAGGTTATGGAGAAAAGGGGAGACACAACAGTTTGTATCTGTAGTCTCAACCAGTGCAGTTCCATTTATACAAAGTCCAAGACAGGTATCTGAAAATCTAAAAAGTGCAAGTGTTGGGTGCATTTTTTTTTAGATACTATAAAATCTTTCTCATGTGCAAACTAGCAAAATGAATAAAGAGAATCACAGATACCAGAACCACAGAATCCTGAGAAACATTCTGGTTGAAGTCTAAAACTGATCTGAGAATCCCAGGAATGTTTCCAGGCAAAACTCCTTCTGTGTCAAAAAATTTGATGTGGAATGTCTATAAGACATTCTAGAAAGAATCAGGTATGAAATGGTCAAGGAGGCTTTCTGAATGCTTATTTAGAATCCCAGATCTGGTCAGAAGAGTTGAAATCCAGGTTAAGGACTCTCGATATCTGGAAGAAAACTCAAAGATAAGCAAGTCATCCAGATAAGAAAAAAAAAATGAATGCCATTTAGCCTCCTATGAACTTTGACTGCAGTTAGACACAAACATTCTTGAGGAAGCAGAAAACCCAAAGGGTAATGCGGAAAACTGATCATGTGACCCAGACAAAGAAGTTGCGTTTCTCTAGGGAATGAGAGATAATGGACTCTGAAGGGTTAACATCTTGAATACTGGAAGTTCCCCATGCTGAAATAGGAAGATTAAAAACTGGACTTAAGACAACTCTTTGGTACCAGAAGCATTTTGGAATAGAAACATCTGTCACTTGAATAAATGGGAAGAACAAAAGGCTGACCTTGCATGACTTATGGATCGTGAAGCCGCCACAACAGAGATTTTCTGCATACCCAAGACAGTTTTATAGGATGATTCAGGGGTTGGTGCAGAGACCACTGAACTGACAGTCCACTGAAGAACTCTCATGTGTAAGCGAGCTGTCGGTAATAATGTTATTGTTGCAGCCATACAGCCCAAAGCCTTGAGAACAAGATTGCTGGAGGAACTGGAACTGTTAGCATTTGTCTGACATGCATCCTCAGTGAAAGAATCCTGTCTGGTTGAAGATAGGCCAGGTTTTTTTTTTTTGTGTCCAAATGGGCTCCTATAAAATCTATCATTTGCACTTGCATTTGTAATTATGACTTCTGAAGATTTATACTGATCCCTAAGGTTGGGGCCAATTGCAAGAGAAAGTTCCTGGCTTGGATCAGTAGACCCCTGGTTGATGCAACTATGAGCCAGTCATCCAGATAAGGAAACAAGTGGAATCCCTGCAGTCTGAAGTGAGCTGCAACAACTGTCATGCATTTGGTGAACACCCTGGGGCTTTGGTGAGACCAAATGGTGGCACACGAAATTGGTAGTGATTGGCTCCCTGCCTGAAATGGATCTACCTTCTGGAGCATCTATTCATTTTGATATGATAGTACATATCCTTCAGGTATATCGAGCACATCCAGTCATCCTTCTGAGGAAAGGTAAAGATGGACTGAACCGTGACCATCCTGGACTTCTTGTGTTTCACCGATTTGTTCAGGTAAGTTAGGTCCAGTATGGGCCTGAGGTCTCCCTGTTTTCTTTGGGACTAAAAAGAGCCAGGAGTAAATTCCTGATCTGATCTGGTCTGGAGGAACCCCCTGGATGACTCTTTTTTTGAAGCAACTTTGCGATTTCCAAATCTGCTGCCTCCCTTTGATTGGGTGTAACATTGCGCGGTGTTGCCTTGGCTTGGGGAGGTGTAAAAAAGGAATGGAGTTCCTCTGGATATAATTCCTTGCATCCATTGGTTGTTCATGATGGCTAACTAGGCTTTTAGGTGCAAGGAACAACATCCTCTGACTACCTCCAGAGATGGACAGTTGGGCAATGCTTCAGGGATGCTGCAAGGATTTCTTTGAAGGAGAATCCCGAGATCCTTGATTTAGCAGACCTCTTCTGCCACATGGGTAGCATCTACCACTCTTATTTTCCCCCCTCTGCCCGAGGGAAAATCTCCCTGAGCATCCTGGAAAGGACCTTCGGACTTTCTGAACCACAACTTCTTTTCCCCCAAGCTGATTCCTGGAAAAAGACCTTTGCGGGGTAGAGAAGCAAATCCATCTTTCTCGCTGCAGGAGAGTGTGTCTCGTACTGTCGGTCCAAAGAGAAGGAACCGTCAAAGGGGACACTGAGAAATGACTCCTTAAAAGGTTCGACAAAGTCACATAGCCGCACCTAGGCATGACGCTGAATAGCAATGACAGAACTGGCTGCCATAGAGGTACCCTCAACTGCATGAGAGATGAGTCTCATGGACGCATTAGAAATGAACTGGACAGGAGGAGAAGGAGTTCTGCTCCTCTGTCATCACGGACTTAGGGCTGGAGCTAGAGAGTTCCTTAAGCAAGTCCCTCTATAGCCTCACAAAGTGGGAGAGATAATTCAACACTCTGAGGACAAAAGTGAAAGAAGCATAGACCCTTTTTCTGAATTTGTCCATAGCCCTAGACTCCATGTTAGGGGGATGGTCAGTAGAGCTTTCCTGGGCAAGCTCTTTCTTGGTGGCTGCCACAACCACCATGGCATCTACTGGAATGCCTTTCTTCCAGTGGGGCCTATCCTGAGGGACACTGAGAATCTTGTCAGCTCTCTTTGGTATCAGCTCTGCAGTATCTGGTTCCTTCCATGCCCTTGCAGACAGTAGGGGGTCTGTGGGGGGGGGGGGCACCCAGGATGTAGACGGGCCAGTCCAAAAAGCCTCCAGAGGCATGGACTCATCTGGGGGTGGGGTTGGGGGCCGACCGGCCACCTCACTAGCAGAAAATTTCCAAAATGTCTCCAAAGGAGACATCAGGTGGAGATCTAGGGGACTCCTTCCCTTCATCAAAGCCAGTGTCTGTCATGAGAGATTCCTCTGGGGAATCTAGGTGTCTCCTTGTGCACCTTTTCTTCCAAGAAGCATCCTCAGTGGAGTGCTCCATGGAGGTGTCAGAAGACGTCTTGGCTTCCACATGTGGAAGAGACTGGAGGCCCTGAGGGGCCGACTGCCCCAGTGGCAGATGTGAGGTCTCCGAAATAGAATTCAGCAGCATAAGGGGTGGATCCAATACTGTAGGAGCTGGGAGTCTCCTAGGAGTGGAAATGACCCTCTCCACCATCTTGAAGGCTGAAGGGCTCCCTGAATCCCAAGAAAGCCTCTCCTACCACAAAGGGTCAGGAACAGACCATCCCCGGTCACCAGTCATCCTCCACTCTTAGGAAGGGGTTGGCATCAAAACTT
>NC_056735.1:1640259284-1640277021 GCF_019279795.1 Protopterus annectens
AGTATTAAGAAGTTTAGTGCAAAAGCTTTCTGGTAGTTCTGATGTTGTTTGTTTTGCAGATGTGCAAATGTTTCATCAGTGCAGGGTCCAAGAATGCATTGTATGCCAGGCATAGATTGTGCCTGTCTGTAGGAGGATAAGTATAGAAATAGGGCTCTGTGTTGATCGTCGTACGACACTGAGTTTTTGTCCTGTATTCTTTCTGTAAGGAACCTTTGCTGATATTCCAGTTGCTCCATGTGTCTTGTCAGGTACATACAGAAAGGGGCATTAAACTCAGTGATGGGTCTCATGATGGCTGAGTGTAGTAGTGCACTGACTTCACTGGACCAAGATGCCATGCTCATACTTAAGTTGAGCAACATAGAAAGATTTCCGTACTACCTTGGTCACATGTTTGTCAAAGGCCAGGTTGCTGTCTACATGAGTGGGTCTACCCTTGGGGGCGTTTTTTGCAATGACATAGCACCTTGTGGGAAGTCGGCCAGCCCAGAAAACTATAATGCATTACCTGGCATTGGGTTTTAAGATGTACCTTTAGAACCAGTCATTTGTCTACATTAGACCCTATTGTAAGATGTTTGCATCTTTGGGGAGATTCTATAACTACTCCCAGTTTGCAGTCATCTGCGAATAAGCTCAGCCAGAGACCTTTAGCATTGGCCTTGACTTATGTGAAGTAGATGCCAAAGAGGAGCAGGTACAGCACAGAGCCCTGAAGGACTCCCCTGGGGACCTGCCTCTTTGTGGAGGTAGTCTCACCAGTCCTAACTTCTGTCATCCTGTCTGTGAGCCCCTTAGCTATCCAGCACATTATATAGAGATTTATACCTAATTCTGTAAGTTTACCATGCCCAAGTGAGATATTGTATCAAGTGCCTTAGCTAGGTCAAAGTAGGCAGTATGCATTGTTTTAACCTCATCCATTGCTTTGGTGATCTTCTCAAAGAAGTCCACCAAGTTCAGTAGGCATAACCTTACTTTGCTAAAGCCAAACTGGGATGGACCCAGTGTCCAAAGGTCTCCTATATCTTTGTTGATCATTTCCACAATAATGCTTTGCATATAAGACTAAGTCAGACTAATGTGCTGTAGTTTTAGGGCTCTGTTGATGGTCTGCCCTTATGAAGAGAAATGACCATTGCAGTTCCCCCATTCTTGTGGCATGAAGCCAGTTTTGAGACTATAGTTAAAAGGTGACTCCAGTGACCATGATGTGTCATTTTTTAGACTATTCAGAAGGTGTCCCAGGATATTTTCACAACCCACTGAGGCATTTTTTTTTTGCCTGTAGCAAACGCAGCCAGGACATGCTCTGTATTTAAAGTAGGAGGTGTTATGTTTAAAGGTATTTTTTGGGGGTGACTGGGGGTAGTGGGGAGTAAGGTTGAAACTGAATTTGTCAGCCAGCAGATTAGCTGTATCGCCTGGTCCATTGAATGTGGTACCATTAACCACCAGTTAAGCACACTGCTGTGTGCTGCCTTTGAGGTTTCTGACCTAACTGAAGAAGGCCTTATCGTTGTCTCTTACCTGGGAGGCTATCTTGACCTCAAAATTATATTTATTGGACTTAATTAGCCCTCTTAGTTACCTGTTTAATTTGATGACATAGTTCTTATCTTTATGGGAAGTACATTTCCTGATGTTAACCATGATTTTTTCACCCTTTTTGTATAACCTGTTTAATTTGGGATGCCACCAGGGTCATTTTGGGCTTGCGTCTGGTAGTAGACCAGCCTCTATGCAGCCAATGACATGGTTGTACAGAGTTTCTGTGAACATTTTAGTATAAGCTGCTCTGCTGTCTGGGATTAGAGGGGCAATGAATTTTGACATACTATTGCGTAATATAAGGAAGTTTGCCTTGAAATAGTTCCTAACTGTTCCTAGGTTTACTGGGGGTTACTGAGTTGATTTTGATTTCAAATAAGTCAGCTTTTATGGTCTGACCTTACCCAAGAGGATGTGATATTTGTGGTGGGTGCAGCATTCTTCCATATTTCTGAGTATGAGGTCCAGTGTTTTGAAACCTCAAGTGGGCATATGCACTAACTGGTCAAGAGTATTCATCTTTATGCAGTCCAGGATCTCTGTGCCTGTAGATTTGAGGCCATGTAGAATTCCCAGTCTGTAGAGCAGTAATTAAATTCCCCCATGAGTAAAGTGTTAGGTTCGATGTTGAGTGTCTCCGGTAGGTCTAAATATGTGCTGTGAGTTTTGTGGGGCATAGAGGGTGATCATATCCTCCTAGGATATGGTATGGGATTTTATTTAGAGCATCTTGCACATGGAGAAACTCCAGCTCATCATCCTATTTAACCAACCTAGAGGTATGCTTGTTATTGATGTATATCGAGACAGCTCCACCTTTAGTCCCTGTCTGTGCATCTACTGGTCTAAAAGTGTAGCAGACAAGGAAATCTTGCACTGCCAGGGTACTCCCTCATGTCTCAATAAATGCACATGTTTATATTCTCCAGGTTGGGCATGGTTTGGAGGGAGTGTATTTTTTGTTTAGGCACCTGGCATTAAGCAGTAACACCATAAGGTTCATTTGAGTTGATTTTGCAATGGTGATAGGTTTGTCAATTTGGTATTGCCTAAAAATGGTTCAGCGAGGGAGGGTGAAGTTTTAGCCGGTATTCAGAAATTTAGTTGGGACAGGTGCAGGCCATCCTTTGCAACAAAATGTGGTCTGTTAACCATGCCTTCCCATGTTGACAGATATTGAATCCTTTTAGAATGACACCAGAAACTCAGCCCGTTGATGAAATCTGTCATCTTTTGTTCATATTCTGACATCATCCTTTGTTAAGGTAATATGATGCACAATGCTTTGCTCATACCAGCTTGAGACACATAGTTAGAGAGAGAACTATAACGTCTCTCTTCTTACAGTCTAGCAAGGTATGTCTCCGGTCATTTACACCTACATGGATTATGATAGAATCAGACTGGCACCTGTGGTTCTTTGACTTGGGTGTGTGCGTAATTTGTCAGATCCTGATAGAAAACTGTTGTATTCTCATTGTTCAGTCTGGTTAGAGGGGCTTTGGCATATCTTACAATGGAGTCCTCTATGATTTGAGTCCTGGGATGTGTGTTTGCTTGCCTTATGGGCTTTGTATTTGGGGCTCTATTGAGTGTGGCTGTGTATGTAGTGTGAGGAGTTGCTTTTGTTGATTGCTTTTGGGTTTGCCATGGATAATTTTCACTAATGAGTGGTCTTGAAGGTCTTTGTTCAAGAAGATTAGTTTAGAACTGTGTGTCAAAAATGTCATTATTTACTAGTTTACCATACGTTACTGCCTTTTAAGATACCATGTTAGTGAAGGGAACATTAATAATCTGTTTAGTACATAATAGGTGTTTTTATTGTTGCAAAGGTTCAGTTTTTATATTGCTAAGGTTATGCATTATTTCGTGATTATTTCAATTTATTAATTCATATATTCTATATTTACATTGGTATGGCTGTTTGCCTATCAGAAGCATCCTCCTGTTTGGGGAGTACAGGCTCAGATTATCAAAGAGCATGAACGGCAACAAGGGTATGTAATGCTGCCTTACTTCCCACTGCATATTTACCTGTGAAAGGTTGAAGCAACTTTTGTTTTTTCACAGAGGATGGGTCACAGCTATGAAGAAGTGCTGGCTGAGGAAGTGATGCACAAATTCTAGATTAATGCAAGTGGTATGATTTTCTGTTACATTGACCTCTACCCAAATATCTGATATTACTACCTAATATGTAGTAGTACTGTACTACATCATTTTGTAATAATTAAGGTGAACATTGCCCAATTTAATGCATGTATTTTTTTTTACAGCTCCAAATGAAAAAATGAAACATGTTATAAAGAAGACCATTGAAGAAGCAAAAGCCTTAATATCCAAAGTATGATTATATCATTTTTATTTCACTTCACAAAAGAAGCTATTTGTTTGTATATGAATATTTTAAAATTTAGAATGGAGTAATTATTTTGTGTACAAAATTTTAAAAATGGCATTCTTACGCCTGTATAGTTTGCACACTTAACCGTCTGCATATTCCTCAACTGAGTTATTTAGATATATTGAGGAGTACAACTTTTTGCAAGGACCCTTTGTTATATTATCTAGAATTATGAATGCTTTTTGCCATATGCCACAGAATTAGTATAAGGTAATTAGGTCTATGGGATTGTGTATGGTGGCAGTGAGAGAAAAGATTAAGTATAGTGAACTGGTAAATGATGAAAGAAATCTAGGTGACGGAAATAGTGAAATGATAGCAGTCAAGCAGAAAGATGAAGAGAATACTTTAGAATGTTCTTTACTTTTGTTCACATCTTGTTGTACTTCCTTCAACTTGCAAATAGAGGTGAAGACTGACAATTTTTTTGTCTTCCTTTGCAATCTCAGAATTGGTCATACTAGCTTGGAATGGATATTTTGTTAGTTGTGTAAAAACCAGTTATGTAGACCAGTATTAGGGCTATGCTTTTCTATTCTACGTGACTAGAGTTTGAAAGCAAAAATTTGTATTATGCTGTAGCGCTTTCAGGTAAATCAATTACCAACCCAAAACAAGATGATTATGGTTACTTTACTTGCCAATATTGTATTTATTAAGATTGCCTTTGTAGGAGGAGGGGCTCATAAAGTAGCAGAGAAACTAGACCTGATGGCAGTTTTCATTCAATCCTCAACTAATGGGTTCGGATCCGATCCCTCAGATTCAACTTGGCTGTTGCAAAAGCTCGCGGCAACTTTGAATTTTCAAGCTTCTCCCTTATCAACACTTCACCAACCCCAATTACCTCTGACCTCTTATGCCTCTTGACAGCGAAAGACATGGCAACTGAATACTCTCGAGCTAAGTGTTATTTTGTTTGTCAAAAAACTTTGTTTCCTTAATCTAAATATTTACAACCGTTAAAACTTTTCTCCCTTATGTGTCATTTACTAATTTAAGTAATTTTTCACTGACCTTTTGTACGTTTTCCTGCTCTTAATACTGTTGATAGTATGTATTCCTGTTCACTTTCTATGCTAGGTTTAATATATAGATGCCATCATTAGTAATTTGCCTTTTTTTCTGTTGCTGTTGTTAAAAGAAAAAAAAAATTTTTTTCTCTAGTGCTTTACCTATTGCTTAACTTTAATTTTGTTTTATATGTGCTTTACGTTTTAATATTTGTGTAATGGCTGAGAAAGAGAAAAGCCCTGCAAGGTTTAAGAAGTGCCTTAAATGTAGGCATAAAATTCTGTTCTCGGACACCCACACCCTCTGTGTATTTAGGTCTCCTCCTTTTGCAGGAGAACTGTGTCTTATGTCACAGATTTAATCCAGGTGTTCTTAAAGAGGGAAAAATAACACACTTGTTCTTAAAGGCATGTTGCCTACCTTTTTTGTGGAGGCTTTATCTGTAGTTTCTTCTACAAAACTCAAAAAAGGCAAAGTCACCCTCTTCAAGTCATCCTCCTTCATCTTCAAGGGCTTCAGAGCAGGCTAGAAAGAGACCAGAATCAGGACAATATAAACATAAAAAGAAAAAGGTGAAAGCTTCGGATCAGACCTCATCCTCTGATCAGAAGCATAAAGAAAAGTTTACCTTGGATCCGACCTCAATGTTGGATCCTAAACAAAAGAAAATTGAACTATTATATCCGACCACATCCGATCCAACAAAAAAAGTTTTATATATATATATATATATATATATATATATATATATATATATATATCTCTACCACAAACTAAATATTCTCCCTATGCAGACCCCATGCCTTTGAGGGTTCCATCACCATTCCTGGAAAGACTGAAATCTCCATCCGCTCTGTCCACTTGCTCTTCCAGAAGTCTCACAGAAGATGATGTGGAGAGACTGATGAGAAGGATGTTCTTGGCACAGAGCCAGCCAGTTGTCCCATCAGCTCCTATCCCTTCAGGTCAGGTCTGTTCTGCACCTACACCACCCTTACCAGTTCCTCCTCTGATTCTGTACAGGACCTCAGAGCCCTTGGATCTGAGTTACCCGGTACTGTCTTGCTCAGATCCCAGGATTAATTTATCCTCAGATCTGAAGCTTGCTATGAGAACTTTGATCCAGTTGGATCTGAAGAGCTCTTGGAGCTGAGACTACCCTGTCGGATCCAAGGTGTTAGAGTGGACTCCAGAGCTTTCTGAGCCATCTCTGCACCTTGGCACCTCAGCGAGGATTAGTTCGGCTCCGATTTCTGCCTCAGGAGGGCTGTTTTTGAACAGGTTTGGACCAGGATCCAGAAGCTCTACTTTACGGATCCTGGTTCCTACCCTCTCAGGGAAGCACAAAATAAACCTGTAACTGCTGAAGGTGCTCTGTTACAAAGAACGAAATCCAAAGAGAAAAGCAGTGACACCACCACAGGCGACTGGCAAACCTGTTAAAATCCAACAAAAAGATGAACACAAATCTTTTACTGAAAATTTCAGACATAAAATGTGGCAAGACAAAAATAAAATCCCTTTCAAACAATAAGCGCTTTCAGAAATACCTTCTTCAGATCGTAAAGGGAAACAAGAACAACATGCTTTTAAAAGATATACACAACCAATCGGCTTCAGCTTGTTCTGCCAAAGAAACAGTCGGAAAACTGCCAATCAACAAGCTTGAAGAGGAGTACTTATTTGCATAAACCAATCATCAGTCAGAGTATCACAAGTCAATCACAGCCAGGTATCATCCTTGAGCTCTGATCAGAAAACTTGCCAATCAGAGCACTTAAAAGAAAACACACCTTCACATCAACCAATGGCTGTTCTCATATGCTTTAGAATGGGTCTCAGAGGAACTACAGTGTTTAAACCAGGAGGCTTGTCTGCTCTCAAACACTGTAGTTCTTCTGAGACCCAGAAAGTGTTCTAAAAGCATGTTGTTTTTGTTTCCCTTTACGATCTGAAGAAGGTATTTCCGAAAGCGCTTATCATTTGAAAGGGATTTTATTTTTGTCTTGCCATGTTTTATGTCTCAAGTTTTCAGTAAAAGATTTGGTGTTCATCTTTTTTTTTGGATTTTAACAGGTTTGCCAGTCGTCTGTGGTGGTGTCACTGCTTTTCTCTTTGGATACCCTCTCAGGGAAGGTCTGCCTTTGAAATTATGGAGAGAGCCCTGTGACAGACTGTTCCTCTCCCCTCAGCTCCTCAACCTGTTTCCTTTCCGCTCTGCGCTTGGAGTCTCACCTTTCTTCTACACATGAACCGTGGTACCGAAACCTCAGGGTTCCCAGCAAGGTATCCTCATTTCTTTTGATACTTCCCTAGAGCATCCCACTGATGAGGCCCCTTGGAAGAAAATGTACAAGAAGGCGTACTTAGATTTCCCAGAATCTGTCACAGAAGATACAGATTTTGATGAAGGTGAAGGGTCTCCACAGTCATTTCCTGATAATGTCTAATTTGGAGGCATCCCAGAAATCCTGAAACAGAGAGGTGGATGGAAGTCCAGCAACCCTTCATCTGAAGAATCTGTACTTCTGGAAGTGGTCGGTACTGGCCTGTCTATCTCCTGGGTGACTGCACTCGCTGACGAGCTCATTGGGTTGATCACTCAGCAGTCATAGAAGGATCCTGACACCACTGACCCAATACTTCAGAGACCTGACAAAATTATGACAGCACTGGAAGACAAGCAGTTTTGAGCTAAAGGGGTGCCTGTTGATACCATGGTCATGGCTGTGGCTATTAAGAAGGAACTAACTGAGAAGAGTTCCATTGTTTATCCCCCCAGCAAGGAGTCTCTGGTGATGAACGGGTTTGGGAAGCATGTCTATGCTTCAGCAAACTTCACCTTAAGGTCTTTGAACTGTCTGGCACATTTCACCAGGTTACAGAGGGACCTGATTAAGGAACTTTCAGACACCCTCTCAGGATCCATTACTGAAGTACAAGCATCTGTCACTTACCAGATGGCTACCCTACAATCGATATCCAGTTCCTCCATGAAGCTCATTTATCATGTAGCAGAAGGAACCTCAAGGGCAACAGGTTCAGGCATTTCCATAAGGAGACATGCCCGGATGTGCTTATGCGATATTATGGAGTCTTTGTCAATGCTCCCTTTGACGGCACTTCTTTGTTTGGCCCCAGAGTAAAAGAAACCGTATCCAGCTGTGGGCATACATTATTCCACCCATCAAAGATCCTTTTCCGAGGAATCAACGAGGTGGAGGAAAGATGTGGCTCAAAAAGTCCTAAGGGCCTTTTCAGGACACAAGTGGAGGAGGTTCCCCCAGGGGCAGAGGAGGGGGGGAATTACAATGGTAAATGCCCATGTGGCAAAGGTGGTACACAAAACCAAGGATCCAGGGATTAGTTCTTTGGCAGACCCTTCCAGTGCTCCTGAAAGGAGGTCCGATTGTCCCTCTCTGGAGGCAATCAGGGGTTGTTTTTCCCTGCACCAGAGAGCCAGCTAGAGATAACAGGTACTTGGGTGCAGAGGATCATTTCCAGAGGTTATGTTTTATCCTTTTCCCTTCATCCTCCTCATTCAAGAAGAATCCCTGATGTTCCACCCAGTCAGAGGGAACAAGCAGCAATTCAAATACAAAAGCTGCTAGAAAAAAAGAGTCATCCATGAAGTAGAATCCGGAACTTACTTGAGATTCTTTTTAGTGACAAAGAAAACAGGGGACTGGAGACTAATTATGGATCTCAGCAACTTAAACAAGTCCATCACAAAACAAGTTCCAGATGGTCACAGTTCAGTCCATTCTTCTATTTTTGGCAAAGGATGATGACTGGATGTGCTCAGCAGACCTTCAGAATGCGTACTATCACATAAAAATGAACAGACATTCCAAAAGGTTCGTAAGTTTCTGGCTGGGAGCCAGTCATTACCAATTCAGAGTTCTGTCCTTTGGTCTCACCACAGCCCCCGGGGTGTTCACCAAGTGTATGGCAGTAGTAGCAGCTCATTTGAGACTACAGGGATTCCGGGTGTTTCCATAGCTATATAACTGGCTAATTTCCACCCGACCAGGCATCAGCTCTTAATGAAGAGAGGAAAAGTTATCCAGACATGTGCTCTTCTGGGTATAACCATAATCTACAAAAAATCTCATTTAGAACCAACTGAAAACATAGTTTGTAGGAGTATTCCTCAATACAAAATTGACCATAGCCTCACTTCCCTTACCAAGAGTTCAGACAATAAGATTATAAGTGAAAAAATAGTTTGCAATGCCAAGATTGCAGCCCACTTGGTTCTTCAGGCTCTGGGATCAATGGCTGCAGTGATAACACTTGTATCATTAACCAGATTTTATATGAGAATTCTTCAGTGGATTCTTACTTCACAATGGTCAATACTTCATCCCATTTCAGCTGTGATACAAATCACCAACATATGTAAGAGAGATCTCAAGTGGTGGATTCAGTCAGACCAAGTTCTTCAAGGCTGTTTGTTTATTCCCCTCCTCAGTCCAAGGCCATAGTGACTACTGATGATTCTTAGCTAGGGTGGGGTGGGGGTGCATTACCTGGGAAAGACAGTCCAAGGCATATGGTTCTCCAAGGAGGCCAATTTGCATATCAGTGTTCTAGAGATGAGGGCAGTGCTATTATCATTGCAGACCATCCAAGATGCTCTCCCCTTAGGGACAGTTGTAATACAAACAGAAAATATGTCAGTAGTTTTGTACATCAAAAAACAAGGAGAGACCAAATCCTACCCCTTATGTTGAGAAGCTGTGAGTGTGGCAGTGGGCAGTCTCATCCAACCACTTTCTCATAGCAACACACATTTTGGGAAAATCCACTGTGATACCAGAACAAACTGAGCAGGTGCATTCTTTTACCCCACGAATGGTCCCTCAACAAAAACTTAATGGAAATGATTTTCCATCATTGGGGCCAACCTTGTTGCGATCTTTTCACCTCTCCATAAACAACAAATGCAGTAGTTGCTTTGCCCTAATCCCAATCACTGAGGGATTTTCTTCTTCATGAATGGCCCCCTGGTCTACTTTATGGCTTCCCACCAATAACAGAAAGCTCTTCTTCCTTTGGCCTCACTTGCTTTACCAACCTTGGAGTCTGGATCCTATTCAGGCTTCCTGTCTCATCCGACAAGCATGATCCATCCAGTTATAACACCTCAAGCTGACAGCTTGGTTTCTCCACTTCTCTTGATAGCCAGACAACCTATGCTCTCTCTCTTCTCCTGTCTGAAACATAATATGCTATGTTGTCCTATCTCGCCTTCTTTTTTACTGGTTGGGTTTGGAGCCGATCCTTGGCTCTGACTCGGCTGCATACTATAGCTCGAAGTCTTTCACTTGGCTCGTGGCTGAATACCTATCCCATCATGCAGTGTGTGATTCCCCAGATCTCATTTGCCACTTAACAGGATCAGAAGTTCTTTATCTTGGCTGTGGCTAAGTTTTTGATAATTTCATATATTTAATATATTTCTTAACTCTTATTGTCCTTTAGTTAGATATAGCTGTTATATATAGATAGTTTTTCTTTCTGGTGTTGGCGTGTGTTGTTTACATGATATTTACCGTGATTGTTGCTTAGTTGACCATTGCCTTTGGTTGCAGGCCAATATTGTTTTCCCTATCCTGTAAAATCTTTAGTGTTTTTTTTCTGGTGTGCGTGTCTTTTTCTTATTTTTCTTCTTTGTAGCCGTGCTAGGCCCATTTAAGTTAGAGGGCAGAGCTAAACTTTCCTTTCCGATTTTATATATTTAACTAGATGTGCTGTGAATTTACATTTTTATAGAGTACTGTTTGTGAGTTGATCATATTACATGTGTTATTTCAATTTATAGTGTTTTTGTAGTCTGTGCTTCCTTTCTCATAATTTCTAAGGAAAGTAGAGAGAAGGAACCAAAGCCATCTGGCTTTAAAAAGTGTCAAAACTGTTTACAGAAAATGTCTCTAACCAGTGGCCATAGCATTTGTGTTTATTGCTTAGGGGTCATTCCCTTATAGGAGTTGTGTACTTTCTGTCATTCTTTCAGTTCATGGGTACTACAAGAGAGAAAGAATAAATTAATATTCAGAGGGCTACTGGAAACTCCATTCTCTGAAGCTTTGGAATGTCAAAGTACCTCCTCTAAGTCTAAGTCTCCTTCTTCAAAAAGTGAGAAACCTTCCAAGAGACCTTCTTCTTCTTCTTTCTCATCTGGTCATTCAGAACCACTAGAGAAAATATCAAAAATTTCTTCAGAAAAGTCAGTCTCCTCAGCTCCACAGGGTTCAGAACAGAGAGAGATCTTGGAATTGGACAAATCAAGTCCTTTGGCTCCACAGCTTTCGAGCTGAGAGAGACTAGCTTTCGGAGCCAGTCCACTGAATTATTACTGGTCTCCCCTAACTTAAGATCTCCCATATTGGAGAGATCTCGCTCACGTACTCCTTCCTCCAGGTCCTCTAGAAGCCTATCGGATGATGATGTGAATAGGGTGGTATGCAGACTACTTAAGTCGCCGGCGCTAGCAAAATTATTTTTGGCTCTGACCCAACCGGTTTTGGAGTCAACTAAGGCTCTTTCATCCACGTTGATTCCTCCTCTGAGCCAAGCTGGATCTTCGGAACTGGAGGGCCATGTACCATTTGCTGGAGATTATTCGGTCCCGAGACACTTCCAGGAGATTTTGGAACTGTTGTCTGCTCCGACATCCTCGGTGCCTTCTGGGATGTTTAGGAGCCGAAGCTCTCTGGTCTGTTCCCGGGGGGGGGGGGGGCACTCAGACCCGAGTCTTTTCAGTTCCGACTTCACCTCTCTGGGCTTAGGCGTGGGTGAGCTCTGCTTCTACATCGGGCTCGGAGCTGGTCTCAGAGCTGAGGATTCCTTCTACTTCTTTGGAACTGGAAGCATCCTCGGATCCGGGGGGACCTGCTTTCGCGCTGATGAAGAGTGTGCTGTCCCCGCCTGCAGCTCTACACAAGGGTCTGGTAGTCTTTCGTCTAAGGCACCGGCTTCTGTCTCGGCACCACCCCATTGTCAGGACAGCGGAGATTCAGGGCCTCAGGGATTCCCATTGGGTGAATCACACTCTCCCCAGAATACCCTTCTGAGGAGGATCCTCAGAAGGGAACATGCAAGAGGAAGCATCTGGACTCACCAGATGAGTCAATCACCTCAGACACTGACCTCGGGGAGTTAGAAAGGTCCCCACGGTCACCCTCTGAAGATATTTTTCTTGCAGATATCTTAGAAATCTTGAAACAGAGAGGGGCTGGAAGCCCATTGACTCTTCTGATGAGGAGTCAGTGTACCTGAAGGCCTTCAGATCTCAACCTACAGCCTCCTGGGTGTCTCCGTCTTTTGATGAACTAATGGAATTGGTTAGTCGAAAGGTGTGGGAGTCACCAGACACAGTGGAACCAGTCCCTCAGAGGCCAAATAAATTTATAACAGCTCCATCCAACAAAGATTTTCTTACTAAAGGCGTCCCTGTAGATGCTATGGTGGTGGCAGCAGCCACCAAGAAGGAGCTCTCAAACGTCCTCATCTGTCCATCCACCGAACAAGGAGTCTGAAACGATGGGCAGATATGAGAAGCATATTTTCTCTTCAGCAACTTTTACCCTTAGATCGCTGAACAACCTTACGCACTTCACTAGGCTACAAAGAGATCACCTGAAGGAGTTAGGAGATACCCTCCAAGGTTCACTAGCTGCAGGGTTTCAGACAAAGTGACCTCTCAGCTATCCACCTTAAATTCCATAGTTACCTCCTCCATGAGACTGATCTCCAATGCAGAGGATGGAGCGAGCAGGGCAACGGGTTCAAGAGTTTCCTTAAGGAGACACTCCTGGATGTGCTTGTGTAACTTTGCAGAACCTTTCAAGTCTACCTTTGTCAATGCCCCTTTCAATGCTTCCTCACTCTTTGGACCAAAAGTCAAAGACACACTCACCAGATGCGAGCAGGAAGGAAAACTCTCTCTGCCATTGGATTAAGTTTTTCTGTACCTTCCAGACCCTATCCTAAGGGTCAGAAGGATGGGAAAATGTGGTTCAAAAAATCCCAGGGAGTTTTTCAGGACACATGAGGTGAATCCTTCCCCAGGGGCAGAGGGGGAGGCAATAATGGTAGATGTCATCCACAAAGCAGAGGGGGTCCACAAAACCAGGGTGACCATGATTCCTTTCATGGCCGACCCTACCAGTGCTCCTGACAGGAAGGCCATCTGCCCTACTCTGGATGCAGTCGGGGGGGGGTGGCGTTTATCTTTGTATCCAGAAGCCTGGTGAGATATCACAAAAGACAAGTGGGTACAAAGTATAATATCCAGAGGTTATTCCATTCCCTTTTGCCTTCCCTTCCCACAAATCAGAAGGATCTCAGATGTTCCAGCCAGTCAAAGGGAACAAGCAACTATAGAGATTCAAAAGTTGCTAGATAAGAGAGTCATCCAAGAAGTTCCCGCAGACCAAATAGGATTCGGAACCTACTCATAATTCTTTTTAGTGCCAGAAAGAAAGGGGACTGGAGACCCATATTGTATCTCAGCAAACTAAGCAAATCAGTATAGAAGTCCAAGTTCAGGATGGTGACACTGCAGTCAGTTCTTCCCTTTTTAGGGAAAGACAATTGAATATGCTCAGTAGACCTCCAAGATGCCTACTACCACATAAAAATGGACAAATCATCACTTGCACTTCTGGTTGAGAGCCAGTCATTACCAATTCCAAGTTCTGCCCTTTGGTCTCACTACAGCCCCCAGAGTGTTCACCAAATGCATGGCAATAGTTATGGCTCAATTGGGGCGTCTAGGATTTCAGGTGTTTTCATACCTAGACTGGCTCCTAACTGCCACCACCATGCATCTGCTACAACAGTCATGAGATCAAACCTTACAAACTTGTTCTCAGTTAGGGATAACAATAAATTCAGAAAAATCTGCTTGCTGCTGTGTCAGCATATTACCTTTATAGGAGCAGAATTAGACACCATCCCTATGATGGCAAAGTTACCCACTTGCACATCAGTGTTCTAGAGATGAGAGCATTGATCTTGGTGTTGCAAGCACTTCAGGATTCTCTTCCACTAGGAACAACTGCAATTCAGTCCGACAATATGTCGGTGGTTTGGTACATAAACAAGGAGGAACCAAGTCCTACCCCCTTTGCCAAGAGGCTGTCAGAGTATGGCAATGGGCAGTCTCTTCCCAATGCTTTCTGATAGCAGCACACATCCTGGGGAAGTCCAACATCATAGCGCACAGGCTGAGCAGAACAATATTAATGCCTCACGAGTGGTCCCTAAAGAAGGAGATAGCAGAAAGGATATTCCAAAAATGGGGCCAGTCTTGCTGCGACCTGTTTGCTATTCCCATGAATTCCAAATGCAGCAGCTACTTTGCCCTAATCCCTCCTCCAGGGGAGTCACTAAGGGATGCACTTGTCCACAAGTGGCTCTTGGGATTACTTTATGCATTTCCCCCATTTCTCCTCATATCCAAAGTCATTCAGAAAGCCTACTCACTGGGAAGCAGGATAATTCTCATTGCTCCATACTGGCCTTGTCAGATTTGGTTTCCCTTCTTCTGGGCTCACCTTCAGGAGGAACCGTGGACTCTGGACCCAGTTCCAGACCTTCTGACTCATATGTCGGGAATGCTCCACCCCTCCCTCCAAACCCTCAATTTGACAGCATCGATTTAGTCAGGCTTCACAATTTTCCGACAGTAGTTAAACACATCTTGGTATCCTCGCACAAGGCTACAACAAGGAAACTATATTCTAGTAAATGGAAAACATTCTCATACTGGGCACAGAGTAAAAACATTGATCCCTTTTCTACCCCGATCACTTCTATTCTTGAGTTCCTGTCAGAGCTTTTTCAACAAGGTTCAGCAACAGCTACTGTTAAGGTGCAATTAGCTGCAATCTCAAATTTTCATATAGGTGATGGTACATAGAACTTGATGTCACACAGATTATGTAAAGCATTCTTAAAAGGGACCTGTTTATTAAGACCTCCCATTAAAGAACCACTCTCACCATGGAATTGGAATTTTGTTCTAACATATTTGACCTTACCCCACTTTGAACCCTCATCAACTTGTGACCTCAAATTTCTGTCTTGGAAAACAATTTTATTAGTTGCTATTACCTCTACAAGAAGTTTTGGAATTGCAAGCTTCATCATCAGACCTCCTTATTTGATCTTCCATAAGGATAGAGTATCTCTCCAAACCAATCCATTCTTTTTACCTAAGGTTTGTTCGCAAAATAGCTTAAATCAGTCTATTAAGCTGCTAGTGTTTTTCCCTAATCATGGCAACAAGGCAGAATACAAGCTACACCAGTTAGATGTGCATAGACAACTTTGCTTCTGTTTACATAGAACCAAAGATTTCAGTATGTCTGATCAATTGTTTTTCTTTTTCAGAAGTCAGAAAAGGTATGCTAGTCTCTAAAATCTCACTCTCTAACTGGCTCTCGAATTGTGTTACCTTTCTTTACAGTTCTAATAACAGACAACTACCATTCAAAATCAAGGGTCACTCTACTAGGGCCATGGCAATGTCATCCTCTTACCTAGCTAGATTATCAATGGACAGTATTTGTGCCACTGCTACATGGGCAAGACCCCATAATATCACTTATTACAAAGTGGACTTGCCTCCAGGGACGGGGCCTCTTTTGGTTCCACTGTCCTGAAAAGTGTACTCCCATGAACCACCCAAGAAATATGGTGCTAGGGGCACTGTCCCAACCAGTAAGAATGAAGGTGCAAAAGGACAACATAACATAAAGAAGTTATGTACTCACCATAATGTTCCATGTTTGTTGTCCATCTCGCCCTTCATTCTTACGATCCCTCCCACCTTCCCCCAGCCTAAGGCTTATGGAGGACCTAGAGGAATTTCCTCCTTGGACAAGGAGCTTCTCTGACTTTCTTCCTTTTTAAGTATCCTTTACTATAGGACTAGTGTACACATATGGCTATGGTTAACAGCAAACAAGACCTGGGGAATCACACACACTGCATGATGGGATAGGTATTCAGCCATGAGCCAATTGAAAGACTTTGAGCTATAGTATGTGGCAGAGGCAGAGCCAAGGATCCACTCTGAACCCAACCAGTAAGAATGAAGGGGCAAGATGACAACAAACATGGAGCGTTATGGTGAGTACATAACTTCTTTTATATCCTCCCTTAAACCATCTACAAGGAAACTATATGCTAGCAAGTGGAAAAGATTTGTCCACTGGGCTGTTCAAAATGTATTCACCCTTTTTTTCTACCCCTATACATAATATTCTGGAATTCTTGACCCTTCTTTTTAATGAAGGAGCTAGATCATCTGCAGTTAAGTTTAAGTTAGCAGCAATTTCTAATTTTCAAATAGGATTTGATGGATGTTCTTTGTTTTTCACTGTTGCAGTCATTACATTTGGGTAATCTGCTGGCAGGTTGCCCTCAGTCGGCCTGATTAACAAAGTCTTGGGTCCTGCATCGGTTGCTGTCCCTTCTTCCATGACGTCAGGTCATCAGGGGTATAAAACATGCAGCTGACGCCATTTTCATCAATCTTTCTTGCCGGGCGGTGCCCGAAGCAGAAGGAGTTTGCAAGTGCCGGTCAGCCGCCTCCTGAAATTTTTGTTTTCGAGTTTCAGAACCGAAGTCTTCAACCTAAAGCTAAGTACCCCGTTGGGGAAACTTTTTCTTGTTCCTTACCGATGTCAATAAAAGTTAATAATTGTATTACTTGTAGTAAGCAAATACCTCATAAGGATTTTCATTTGTACTGTACTCCTTGCCTAGGCCCTGACCACAATGTGCCTTGCTATCGGTTTTGTGCTAAATTTAATCAACGCACTATTAAGCGTCTGTATATTTTTGCATCTAAATACTTTGGCTCAAGATTGAACTATCCAGAAATGTTGTTGGTTAGCAATCCGACTACTGGAACACACAAAAAACGCAAAGAAAAAAACAGAGACAGACCGTCAAGGTCCAAAACCGACGACGAAGTTTCTCCTAAGCCAGTCGCCGGTTTGCAGGTACTCAGTGAGGTGCTTTTGCAGCCCCTGATGCCCACTACTTTTGATTCGTAGGCCTCTACTGAGACCCATTTGGAGTCTGGTATGCCGCGAGACACTTTAAGTATTGACTCCGCGGATGTCTCTACCTTAGATAGGTCCAGAGCCACTGAGCAGGCACCAGCTTCTGAGGGTGATTTCAGGCCTAAAGATTTGTATATTAAATCGACGCCATCTTTAAAACCTAGGCCAAAATCAACTTCTATGTCAAAAAAAACAACGCTTGGGCCACGTGCACAGGCCCCTATGCCTAAAAAACAAATTATCAAAATGGCTGAGGATTTAATTACCTTGATCAGGGGTTCCCATCCCCTTCCTGCTAAGAGGCCTAGGCAAGGCACTGATTATGAATCATCAGATCAGGTTTCCATTTCTTCTGATTCCTCTTCTGATCAGGAATTTGCTATTCCACCTTATGAGGACTCTGATGCAGAAGAATCCATCCCTTCTGCTTCTCCTTCTGAGGATTTGTACCTTAAGGGAACATTTTCACTGGGAGAGTCAAGATTTCTCAGAATCTAAAAAGAGGCTTAGGGATTTCATTCTTCCTCAGCATAGGCCTTTGGCTATACCTCCTGTTCTAGACATTGTTGATGATGTTTTCTCAGAATCCAGCATGGCTCCTGATTCTCTGCCTCCAGCTCATAGTAAGCCAGACAGACATTACAGGGTTCCTGACTCCCACAAATTCCTTTTAAAA